>NW_010158847.1:30213-36606 GCF_000695765.1 Mesitornis unicolor | reverse complement strand
GAATGCCTAAAGTTAAGCACATACATATATACAAAAATACTTGCAAAGCAGAATGTGCTACGTTTGATCTGCTTGTATTTAGTTTGTGAGCTGTTGGTAGGAAAAGTTCCATGTTAGATGATGTGTGTATAATGCTGATGAGGAAATGTGAGCACTTGGAAAAGTCTTTCTTATGCCCTTTTAGTAAACTGCTAATAAAAATACTTAGCTATTGTTGCAGGATTAATTCAGCTTGTTAGATACCATTTATCACTGCTATGTTGAAACAAGCTGATGTGGTTTCTGTTGCACCAGTAGTGATATGTTTAGTAAACGTGACTAAGAATTCAATTGTATAGCACTGATTTTAATAAACCAATAAATTTATCTTGATAGTGTCTTCCTTCATAAGTATTAAGTTGCTATTTATATATCTGATCAGTGTCTGGAGTTTCCTCCCAAATTCCTTGTCCCTGAAAGACAAATTGCTTTAACATACTTTTTATGCAGAATTGATCGTGCTTCAAGATGTTTTCATTAGTCAGAGGATTAGCAACAGAGTTTGAACCTAGGCTTCAGTGTAGACCTTCCTTGAGGAGGCCATTGCTGTGTACAGACTTGCAGACAGCATCAGATGTTACCAGTACCAAAGCGACTATGGTGTCTATTTTCTTGAGTCCATTTTCAAAGCAGTTTCATCTTTGTATGAAGAGAAACTTTCAGATTGCAGGCTGTGAATGAGCTTGCCATGTTTGAATTGGGATCTGAGTTGCAGGGAGCCTAAGCTGATTGCTAGGGGTGTCTACTTGACTCCTTCAAACTGATCTTAACCAGGTTTGGGTGAGATCTCGCTCCTCCTTAGAGCAGCCCAATTCACAAATGGAGAGATGACCTGAATGAGAAGCAGGTTGCCTGAGCTATCTTCCTTTGGAGGTGCTTTTCTGGCATTCATTGGTGCTTGAGCAGGAGAGGCAGAACACTGAAACAAGGTGGGCTGGTGGTGGCCTGATGTGTGCTGAGCTCGTTTTTGGTACAAGGAGAGCAGTACAATGCGGTCTTTAAGCTGACTTTGCCCTTCTTTCTCAGATTGCTGTGCTTTACTCCTGGATATGCAGTGGGCCTGGCAGAGAAACCTGTGCTGCTGTCTCAGCAGGGACTGTGTGTGAATGAACGTGGTCCTGCACAGCTCACAGCAGAGTGCGTGGCGGGCTTATTGAACCAAAAGCTCAAGTTTAAAGAAAGAAACTGTCTTTTCTCATGATACTGTTCAGCCTATGTGTAGAATGCAATTATCACTGCTTTGATCTTTCAGTTGATTTAGTTTTCTGCTTTTAAAACCTTTTATCAGGCAGGTATATTCATGCTTGGTTTTGATTTGCCTTATTACTGCCTATGTAGACTAAACGATGACCATTACTTTTGCTATTACAATCAGCAGTGCAACTGCAGAGGAAAAAGCCGCAGCTATTGAGTAGACATTAAAGAAATGTTTCTTGTTTGATGTTCAACTTGTCATGCCTTTTTTCTCATTGGGCCAAAATATGCCTTTGTTCTTTTGAACATTTCGGGAATTAGGCTACATAGAAATGACACTTGCTCCTGAATGTGGAGGTATCTGACTGCAGCTGTCCTCGGAGTAGAACTCACCAACGACATGAATAAATGAGGAGGCTTTTCAGATCTGCGAGAAGCTTACAAAGCAGTTTGTACTCTCTGACAATTGACGCTTAATTGGTTGAGATTTAAAGAACCTTAAGACGACATTTATTCATAGCTGTTTCTATTCTCCAGTTTTTTTATTTCTCGCCTGAGAGCTTTCTAGCATTAATACACTGATGTTTTGAAATCTAAATAGATATATAAGAAAAGGGCTCTTCTTAATGAAGAGCATTATGTATATTACGTGTGTGTGTATATAAATTATAATATATATAAACATATCTACCTATGTATATATAAAAAGAGAGAACTAGGCTTGTTTAAGAAGATCTGTATCATTTGGGGTTTTGGAAGTGGACAGACTGGGCCCACAGAGCTTTATGAGGGCTCACTGGGGAAGGGATGGTTTGTGTGGTCTATGTGCACAATTGTGTGTTAAATTTACCTCAAGGTGTGCAGTGAAAATTCCCCAACCCTTTCCTCTGTTGGGAAGGTTCCATAATAGACAACTGAGTGTGAAAGGAGGAGGAGAGAAATTGTATTTGGAGCCTCTGTACACTGGTAGATGAATATGAAGAGTAGTAGGCTTTCGAGTAGGTTAAGTACATTTTCTACTTGTATCGTAAGTTATTGCAGCTATTAACAATCAAATAAGTTTTTACCAAACAGTTCTAGGAAATCAAAAGGCGTTTTAAGAGCTGGTATGTAAAATATCAGCTCTGAAAGAATGAAATCTGAATAACTCTGCTTTTCACAAGCTGCATTCCTTAAGGTTTGTAGAAGATTGTTATGGCTGATGGATAGATTCTCTCTTAGCAGAGAATGTGATAAACCTCCTCTCTTGGTCCCATTCCAGCGCTGGATAATAAGAACATCTCTCGTGTTCATTCATTGTTAATCTGTTATTAATGCTTGTATTCAAGTAAATATAACTAAAGCTGACAGATGTAAAAACTGCTGCATTCATATCCCAATGATGCAGTGAGGTGTAAAAAAATGGCTAGGAACTGTAAAGTACAGCTTTTTGCAAAACCTAATGACAGTGTCTAACTTCATGATGAAAACACATTATTGTGAATGTCAGTGCACAGAGGATTGTTTAGACAGACTGCAATGATGATTGCTAAAGAAATATCAAAAGCAATAAAATATGGAACAACAATCTTCCATTGGTTTTGTTATAATTCAAATATGTTATCACTTGTGTAGTATCATTTCACACAGAGAATCACATTGATGACAGGTGATTCTTTAGGAGGAAGTCATAGTAAAAAGGTTTGCTTTTGTGTTTAATATCTTAAAGACTTAATATGGATGCTGGAATATGTTTTGTCTCTGAAACTCAATATTATGGTAATTCGAAATGGAAAAAACGTTGAATTAGTTAAACTATTCTTTTTTGTGGGTGGACTTTGAGGCTACATTAACTTGGATTAGTAATTAAGAGATCCACTTCTAAACAGAATTTATTTGAGCAGCAATCATAATTAGTGGAAACAATTGATTAAAGGGCATGTCTAGTTGTATCCTCTTTGCTTCTGCAAACCAAAGGAGGCTGCTTTCTGTTGGTCACCAATAGAAAAGAGTTTGTATTTATGAACGTGAGTTGTTTCTTCAGGATTACTTCTGTATTCCATTTAATACATGTTAAAGTACTGTTTATCTAATAAACTACAATACTTAGCTCTATAATTATAGTTTTAGAAAGGCGAAGGTTTAATCCTTTTAAAATAGGTCATTACGTACACGAGTTAGTAAAACCCTTTGAGTTCCTTTCAATTTGAAAATAAATTACAAATCTTGATCTCATTCATCTAAATGATAACTGTACTAACAAATCCCGATCAGAGGTTAGTGGAGTTGGAGTCCTGTAAGCTGCGATACAGTAGAAAATGTACTTAACCTAACTCTAAACCTACTGCTCTTCATGTTCATCTACCAGTGTACAGAGGCTCCCAGTACAATTTCCCCCCTGTCCTTTCTTAATGAGTTGAGTTATTAAAGCAAATGAAAATCCAGTAAATGTTTTTGTTACTTTAAAAGAAGTTGCTTTTAAGACTTTGGGAGGATTGAGAGAGTAGCTCAAAAGAACTTTGAGCCAATGAAATTTTATTTTCTCTGAAGAGGATAAAATAGCATAACTGGATTGTCCTTGTGTGACAGAGTTGGTAGAGTGGAGTCGATTTAAGTTTTCCCTGTGCTGCATCTGTGGAGAGACGGAGATGGCTCAAGAGAATGTATGGAATCTACTACTTTATCCGTTTTCTCTTTTCAGTGGAAGGGCTATCTAGGTCCCTTGGCTGCCTGAACACAGACGCAGAGAGCAAGAGGACATAGGGCAAGAAAAGTAACTTGTATTTGGGATTTCATCTAGTGAAATACAGGAAAACTCCCATCCCCTTCCCCACTCCTGCAAACCCAAAGACAAATTAATGAAAGCTAAATAGCAACAAAATATTTAAAATTCAGCTCTTGGATGAGATTTTACACTGGCTGTGTTGTGTGCTGCCAACAAACTAGGATGACTTTTTTAAAATGTTAAACTTTTACAACCGAGTCTGCACCATACTTTGTTCTGTCATTTTGAATTTGTCTCTTCAGTTCAGTGAGCCCTTCCTAAGTGTTATCAAACATGACTCAATATCGAGAAATACTATGAGAATATTAAATTTGAGGTGATTGGTTTTATTTCCAAGTTTCATTTATTCATAGGAAGCATCCCTTTTATATACAGAACTGTTGTTTTGTATTACCTCTCTTATGATAATCATAATTAAAGGCCATCTGAATGCTGCTGGTGAAGTCAGCTTTTGTTCTGTCTTCTCGCTCTTTCCTTTTCCACCTTGCTTTATCTGGATAGCTCATTTTTGTTCTAATCAGTTTTGCATTGCAACAAGGTCAAACTTCTTATTCTTGCTTTTAAGACTGAACCGTACCTGTTCATAGTTACTCTCTGTCTACATTTATGATCCCAGCTTTTTCTCATGTCCTCCAAAGCCTACATTTCCTACAGGGGCTGGGAAAGGGTTCTGAAGTTAAGTCAAATACAAACGTGAGAAAAGTGGTCAGAAATAAATGCTTTAAAAATACAAGTTCTGAGTGTGGCAAAAATAATCTAACAGAAATAGAGTATGTATTTTTTTCATGCTTTATTCCAGATGAACAGGGTCTACAGAACAAAGGAAAACAAGGAAAGAGGAAAGCTAAGGCCACCAAATCACCTCTGCTCTCCCATTTTAAAGAAGTGGTGACCTCTAATCCTTCCTGGCTCGGTGGAGCACTGACCAGGTTCCCCTTTGCAGGAGGGCACCCACTTCACTTCCAGTTTTTATTGACCAGGGGCTACATAGTAAATACATGAAGATAAATACCAAAACAGGGTGTAGGGTGATGGTAGCCTTATCTGATGGCTGTATTGGCCTATTTTCTGACTTTTTGGATAACTGACTAAAGTAAAGCTTAAATGCTGCTGTTTTGCTTGTGACTTGGTATTTTAGCATTAAAGGTATGTTTAAATAAAAAGAAAGTATTCATCTCTGAACATGTTACATGAACAAATTGAGCTAAACTAAAGAATCCTACAGCATACTCTTCTGCATACTGTTTTATAAATAATCTCAGAGAACAGCCCCACTCATCTTAAAACCCGTTTCTGGTTTGCTAAAATGGTCCACAAGTTATGTAGTATTCTTAGACTCTGTGCTTGCATGGAAATTCAACTTTGAGATAAATATTCACTTTCAATTGTGTGTGACCAAAAGACGATATGCAGATACTGTGCACTCAGATCTGGTCGTGGTGATCCCCAACTCTTGTAACATCTGGCCTTGCTTTTGTGAAGTTCTGCATTCAGGTATGAAGTGGAGCCCTGCCCAGTGCTGAACACAGCACCCGCTGTCTGAAAAGCAGAGATTTAGGAACATGAAACCTCCATCAGCACTTCTCTTCTCTGCTTCCTCTTTGAATATTTTAATGCCTGTGTCCTATTTCTTAGGTTTCATGCATGAGTATGGCCCTTAATCTCCAAGAGACTTTGTTCATATTCAAAACTGTGATCTTTATTGACACCTTTTTCTGCTGGCTGTCAAGTGGTAGCAGAAGGTTCGTCATAAATACCAAACCTTTTTTTTTTTGCTCTGTTATTTTAAAAACCCTTTCTCATATTTTATATTCGTATTTTTTAAAAAAAAAAAAAAGGCAAACCAACCACAACAGTAAATGCTGTCTCCTGGTGATAAGGTCAGAAGTGATTGCTATCACACAAAGGAAGAGCTTTTGAATATTGCTGAAGGGAAAAAGAGAGAACAGATGATGCCTTTAAAGGGGAAGGAGACTTGCTAAACTTTTCAGGATTAAAGAAAAGGTTTTCAAAGATGCACATGGTGGAGCAGTAGACAGGCAGGTGAAGGGAAGCTGTAGTAAATGAAAGGGGAATAATTGGGAACGGGAGATGGCAATGAATCTGGAAGGAGTGTTAGGCTAAAGGTGTGTGTTGGAAACTACAGAAGAAATGCATTTGGTGTAGAGGATGTGGTGAAACACAGAGTGCAGGGATGATTATATACTGTTTCTAATATGTAGCTTGCACTTGTATTCAGCATTGGACCTGTGATCATTGAATAACCAAAACTTTATTTACAGAAAGAAGTTCAGAAATAGCCTTTTCTGTAGTCAATAGCACGTCTGGTCAGTGAGCTGACAAATATATGCTGAGCTTGGTTTTCCCACTGTGATTTCTTTTTCCATAGTGGCAAG
>NW_010158847.1:25828-30182 GCF_000695765.1 Mesitornis unicolor | reverse complement strand
AATGGCTTTCATAAAAACTGTCATCTTTTAAAGCATGTATTGTTTTTCTCACTGACAAAAATGGCCTTTGGCATTCACAACGTGCGCTTTTCATAAATACGATTCATTGGCAGAATTAAATGCTCTGATGTTTGTAAGAAGTATGATTATATCAGGCAAACTAACTTGAAGAATTACTTGAACGCAGGATAGTATAGATTTTCTATAATGCAAATAAAGTGTTTCCTAGACAAAAAATATGTGGTTTTTTTTTACTTTTAATGGAAATATTTCTATGTTGAAGCCTAAATGATGTTTGATATGTTAACATTATTTCGTGCTTTCTTCTACATGAGCTTCCTGCTTAAATCAGAGTGTTAGTTCAGAGTTACAGTTCGTAACAAAGCCTGCTTCAGTCTATTAGACGGGAGGCTAAAATGCAGCTCCTTGACTGCAGTTCAGCAAAACAAAGTTTGCCTGCCTTTAAGCTGCAGTAACTGCTATTTGTAACAAATTATTACACAGATGTGGGTACTTACAGACTATAGCAGATAAATTATAAATAAATTACTATAGCTTTCTGAAAATTTATTACATTACTGTATGATATTGTAATAGATTATTGCAGGGGAATATATAATAAGCCTGTACTTTGTTCTGCAATGATATCCAAGCAGTAGAAACTGCTGTTGTGGCTGTCATTCACTGCTACGGGCAGGTTAAGTTTCAGGTCTGTATGACTTCACATCAAGGGTTGTGTATTTGTCGTACTTAAAAATCTGTATTTTTGGGGTTCTGCAAGCAAATGATATCTCTAAAGTGAATATTGGCAAAATAAGCTTTCCCATGAAATGTTAGCTGTCTGTCATTATAAACTTGATGTGCGTACTGAAAATAATGTTTTACATTATGCAGAAAGGGCAGTGGGAAATAAGGAGTTCCTTACTGCGTGTTGTATTTGTAGAGGGTTTTATTCTCGTCTGTGATCGTGGGTGAGGGAAGCAGGAGATATCCATGGGGATACTTTAGAGAGTTTATTTTAAATTAAAGATGGATATACTTCTTACTTGATTCAGTGTGGTGTTTTGAATCCTGTTAAATATTCTACATGATATAGAAAATTACCTTGCAGATAATAATTCCATAGTCTAGAGGGAGATGGTTGTCTCTGAAGAGTTGGCTGCATAAAACAGGAGACTCTTAAGTCTTTTTGGAGTGGAGCTCCAGTGTTGCAGAGAACATTGGTTTTGTCTAAGGATTAATAATAATAATTCTGAAAAAAAAAATCAAAGTTCTGTGCATATGTTTTTCCAAGTGAGAAGAACAAACACTTCATGTGTTAACTGTGACAGGAACAATGATGCTGTAAGAGTTTGTATTTGATACCCCTGAGAATTCTGCAAAAGAAGGCACAGTCAGATCTAATTTAAAGAAAAGAATTGCAAGACATTGAAAAAGCATATGAGTGGCCAAAGCCATCTGGAGAGTAGGGAAGACACAGGACAGGGAGGAGGAAAGACCAGAGGAAATAGAAAGCAAGAGGTTGGCCAAGAGGACACTGGAGCTGTGGGCTGGTGGAGGTGAACAAGGACAGCTCTAGGGCAGGAGATGCTTACTGTGATTGTAACTGTCAGCAGTTGTGTGACTGGCAGCAGAGCTTGTGCTTGTGTGATTTACAAAATAAAGGCTAACTGCATCTTGAAACAGCAGTATTGCAGTGGTACAGTTCTGTAGTCAAAATGGCTTCACAATTTTTTTATCAAAGGCCTTTCGTACTAATACAGAAGCATAGCCTAGCAGTAATGTATATTGCTTTCTGCAATGGGCAATAACTATGAACTGAGATGATTTTTTTTATTTTAGTATTCATTGCCTTGTTATGAAGTACACAGAGCACACTATGACTAAATGTTGTAAGAGGGCATGTAATTGGATTTCTTTAGATGATAATCTGTAATATTAATTGAAATTTGTATTGGAATACTGTTTTAGGTCTCACTGTGGGATTGCAATTTATCCACCTTATCTAATGGGAATTAAAGTTTTGGTGATGGTTACCGGTTGCCATGGTTGCTGGTTGCCAGGTGTGGTGTGGGTGTGTACCATGGATACCAGTTTCCATGGTTGCTGGTCACCATGGTTGCCATGGTTACTGGTCATCATGGTTGCTGGTTGAAGTTGCCATGATTATCAGGTGCCATGGTTACCAGTTACAAGTTGTCATGGTTGTCATAGTTAATTATTTCCTCAACTTGAGACATCCTGAGAAGCAACCAGAAGTATTGGCATGGTATGCGTTAGGACTTAAGTTGTTAATGTTGGCGTTGTTCCTTTTGTGTTTGAATAACCAAGGTGGGTGAAGCGGGTCACATCTGTCGAACCTTCACTACTCAGAACAGAGAGGTCTTTCTCATGGGGTGATTTCCTCTGTGGGGGCTCTGCAGCAACTGGAAGAGTTGATAAAGTTGGGTGAGTTTTGTGACTAAATTTGCTGGGAAAAGAACAGCGATGAGTATCAGGCTACTGGTGGTGGGCTGAAGAAAAGCATGCAATAGCTTTAGCCTAGAAAGGTACTCCTGAATTTAGTGTTCTTTAGCTGTCACTATTCATTTTAGCTTTTGATTACTTTGTATGTTGTCATTGTTATAAGGTACTGCATAATATGCATAATTTAATGTCACCTGCAAGAATTCATTTATAGAGAGCTTGTCCTTATTTTATTAAATGGGAAGATGGTTGTAAGATACAAAAAAGCAAAACAAGTACTCTTAAGTTTCCATAACTCTGGTAATTTAGTAGAAAAAAAAGGGGTTACAGTAAAAACACTTTTTTTTTCAAACAAAAACAACCAAAAAAACCCCAAAGCAACAACCCGAAAGCCAACCTCAAAAGCTATCTTGCTTTAAGGTATTTTAAGTATCCAAATATCCCTTTTGGTGTTAGAATATGAGGTGCTGGATTTCAGTTTAGCAGAAATAGCACTGACCACCCTCTCCTGTTGAACTTCCTAGGTACAATTCTTAACATTTGATGTGATAAGAAGGAATCTGAAAAATGAACAATAGCAAACATCTGTATGAGTATATTTCAAACTACTGTATTGAAGTAATCTTAGATATAGAATAGTTGCCCAATTTCTTTTGTTATACTTTAAAAAATTAAAAAATCTGTGCCTTCTCAAAAATCTTACAACAGTTTTAAATTGCATTCCTAAATCCCCAACTTTTCTTTTAGCACCAGTAAGACTTTAATGGCTATTGACTACTGAAACTGTATTTGAATTTGATATTAAATGTTCTGTTTTAGAACGACATTTATGGAGTGAAAAGAATACTCATATTCCTTTCCTCCTTATAATTAATAATTTTGTCATGTGCCTTCTCTGTACCTCTTCAGTAACCATGACTCACCTTAATACCAGTGTTTGACATTAGAAGCCTCTCCAGAGAGGAAGAAAATCATTCAGAAATGAGCTGGATAAAGGTTATTAAACCAGCACTTAAAATTCTAGTCCTGCACATTTTCCTTTACCCCTAATTAAATGCCAAGAACAGCAGTGTAGAATTTTCAGTATATACATATGCTGAATATACCTTTATCAGAGGAAAAGTATCTATGGGGAAATGAAACCTTAACCCAGCAGTCACATCCTCTTGCTTATATATTTAGAATGATGGGTTTTAAAAATGGGGAAAGAAATCTTGGGGATTGAGTGTCCTGAAACTCCACGTTGAAGTAGATATGGAATAGGATTCTTTTCTTTTCCTTTCTTGTATTTAGCTGAACTTGTCTGACTTCAGCGGTGCTGTTTGTGTAAATAAAGGCAAACTGCAGGAGGAAAGTCGGTAACATCGGGTCAATACTGTGTATGTACATCACTGCTTACAAACTTCTCATTTGTCATCTCCCAGAAAGCTCCAGGTCTAACTGGAATTTCAATATGAATGATACATGGAACAGCATAGGAATTTTCTAAATGTCTGAGACCTCTCAGTTGTGTGGAGAAAAACCCACCGACTTTGCACACCAATGTTCTGTTTCACCTTAGGTTTTTCTGTTTCTGGAGCTTCTACAAACTCTGTAACCTGGATAAAAAATTAATTTTTAATCAACAGAATAGAATCTGCTTAGTCACATTCTCTTTACAGGTAGGAGATAGTGGCATCTGCAAAGCAGTGATAATTTGCAGTGTTATCATTCTGACTTGCAGTGCATGACCCAGATGAGGTCAGGTCCTTTCAATTAGCAAGACGATGGTGTTAAATCCCATGCTATTATGGTCTTGTTGCCAGGTTCTGCTGCTGATTTACAGAATATTACATGGGTTGGCCATTAAAGTCTAATTCCTTCAATAAAAATTTAACACAAACTTCTT
>NW_010158847.1:0-25797 GCF_000695765.1 Mesitornis unicolor | reverse complement strand
ATAAAACTATCTGGGTCTTTTTCTAACCAATTTTCTTAACCTTGTGCATGTCAAATTAATACTTCAGAAAAGTCTAAAAGGTCTCTGGATCTCAGTCTCTCGTGTTGGTTGGGGTTTTTTTTATGTGAACTTTGCATAATACTTTATTAAATGATTTTGCTCTCATGAGTGGTAAACAGGTAATTCAGCCTAGCTGAGTACAGGTGCTATTTTTGATATTTAGTGTGAACTGGAAGATTTTCAAATAATTATAGCATCTCTACAAGCTTTATAATTCCCAGAGCACTATAAAACTGCCGGTGCTTGTCCAGGATAACTGATGCTTTTCTTGTGAGAAAAGCAGGCTGCCTTGTACCAGCCAAAGGCTGCTCAGTTAAATGGAGATCACCGTGTGCTGCTGCTCTCTCTGTCTCCTTCATTCCGTAGTAATGCGATGGAAAAGAGAGAAAAACCCCAAACTGTTCCTTACTGAATTCTAATGAGTGGTGTTGGTTCTACACTAAGTACAACCATGCATGCCATGAGTGATTTGTTCTTTATGTTCTACATAAAATCTCTAAATGTATGTTTTACTTCAAAAGAAAAGTTTTAAGTAGAAATCTCATTGCTTCTAATGACTCTTTTTTTAAATTAAAAGACTGCACAGCAATACAGCAAGCCCACATAATCACAAAATAAACAGTACCTGGTTTCACAAAGGTTTCTCTCTATAGCTAGGGCTGTGTCTACTAAGGATTCTTTATAGTCATGTTCCTACTGTGCTTTTTCTCTGTGATCTTTGTCCTTCCATTTCACTCGGGTATCTTGACTTTATTCTTCTGCTGCCATCTCTTCTTCACATCTCCATGCCCTAAAGTTTGCTTGATCTGTTGTACTGAATCTACACCTAAAGGACTGTTACTACAATGAAGATATCAGTGCTTCCATACATGGAAGAAGAGACTAAACTGACCGTAAAAGATATTCCTAAATATCTCTAAGGTGGGATTTGAATGGGATTGAAGGGTTTAGTTAGTGCTGCATGGAAAGGAAGAAGAAAGACTCAGATCATATGCCCAGTTCTTCACCACTGGATAGAAAGGAAAGGAAGGAAAATGTTAGTTTTTATACTTTTGTGACAGGTCAGAAGTTTTGTGGGTTTTTTCATGTAGCTGAACGCTGTTCTGTGCATTAACAAGTTCTTGATCCAGAACAAGAGAAAATGATGCGTGCATTTCAGGTTTAGAATAAGATAATGCTGCCCTAACAGGGTTTATAGAATGCCAGGTGCTACCTTGTATTGTGCATGTGTCCCTTCATGTAAAAGTGCTGCTCTTGTGCAGTTCTCATAGATTAAGCACAGATAATGTAACTATGATGTCTGAAAAGAGAGAATTACAAATGACTGTGCTGTGGGTCAGGGGCAAGGAAAAGATACAGCAAGTATAGGAAGAAATGGTTTCTATGTGTGCACTTCCTCTGTACGGCTCCCAGTAATGGGGCTATTAATGGTAAAATTCCTCCATTTGTTGAGGTCAATGACAATCACAGACACTTAAAATGGGACAAAAGCTTGCCTTTTAAGTAAAGTTTGTCTTTCTGCAAAGGCCCCTTGAGCTTCTGTCCTGCAGCCTTATCCTAGCTCTCATGTCCTGAAAACGGTGTGTTTTTAGGATCCCTTATCTGTCCTAATATTACTTCCCATATCCCCTTTCTTATTGAGATGCTAATGCTGTCACTGATGCCAGCTTCTATCCTGCACTTGCTTAATGCCTTTTCCTTTAGCCTAACCAATTATCCAGTTCAGAAGTTATCAGAAGAAAAGGATGTTAGAATTATTAGGAGTAAATCGATTTGTTTGCAGCCTACAGAAATCTGTTTCCCTTAATGCACTAAGAATTGAGCAGACGACTGATTTGCACTTGGCTCCAAGCAACCCTCTCCAGTCACCTCATAACCCAAAACCCCCTATCAATTAACTGCTCTCGGGATGCTGCTTCCTGCACTTATTCTCATGGTGGTGTTGGAATTTGCTGCACTTCATCAGTGCGTGCTTTTGTTTCTTTGAAATAGAAAGTTCAGTGTGGCTCCATAAAGAGTCTGCTCTGATCCTCTGACATCCCTAAGGAATTGTGTGTTAGTGGCATAGCTTCTTAAAGCTCCTGAGGTGCAAGTGTGAATTATGGGTGCTGACCTACATCACTCTTAAAAACAGATACAGAAGTACTCCTCCTTTGGTCCTGCACGTCAGCTCAGCTCTTACGTCCATGAGTTTTAGTGAAACTTAAACTATTATATAGAATTAAATGTACTTGTAAGCTCCTCTTGTGATTTCTGTCATGCTGCATTTATAGCTATGGAATTATCTTGTGTTGAAACTTGTCCTTATCTCTTTAACTGCTTTGTCTCAAAGATCTGAATGTTAGGTAGGCTCCAGGATTGCTAACGCTGCTACATGTCTGCAGCAGTGATGTTGTTTCATAGTTTCCATTTAACATCTCATCTGCCTTTTGCAGTCTCTTGACTGAGCTCTCCTGCTTTGATCTGTGTTTACAGAGGACCTGACAGCAGGTTTATTCCCTCATTAGGCTCATGATACTAAAAATAAGAATATGGCACCCCAAAGGCAAATTAAAGCCAAAATAAGAATTTCTTAAACTGACAGAACTTGTTATTAGAAGACTGTTTTCCAGGAACACAAAAAGCAATGCCAGCAGAAAAAGTTGAGAACTATGAAAATCTGGAAAACCTATTTTTTATTTCCGTTGGCATGATTTAGAAAGCATTTATTTTAGCTTATTTCTCAGTGCTTGTAGATAGTATTAAACTATATTCTCAGATAGTATTTGACAATAACAAGTTGAAATACCAAGGCTAAAATCACACTTATCTAATTAGGTAAGCCAGAACAAGAGACAGATCTCGTAAACCTGTGCTGTATGTACCTGCTTTATTTCTTTGTGAGTACACATAACCAGTGCTACTTTTTCAACTAAATATCTATTAAAACAGGTAGATGAACTAAGCAGAAACAAATATCAGGGGTCTTGTGTTTAATTTTTGTTTTCCCAGTTTAACATCTATGAATTCTGAAAATTAAAATTCTGTCTCCTTGGCTAAGTAGACAGGTTTTTTTGTTTTAAAGGTTTATATGTTTCTTCATTTTAAGAGTACATATCCATGTTTGTTTTTTTATATAAGCATTGTGTAATCCTAATCTGCAAACCAAATTGTCTTGCTTTGAAACACCTTACCCAGGTGTAGTTGCTGTGTTCTGCCCCTTGTGCCATTATCACAGTTCAGTGCAGAAGGAGCAGTGCAGTGTTGCTGCTGCTCTTTCTCTTAACATTCACGTCATTTGCTTAAGAATCAACTTCTGTGGTGCACGAGAAATGAGGGCATCTGTCCCAAAACTTCTTAATGCTATTTTTAGATACCCTTCATTTGAATATGTATTTCTTTTCATATTGTTCTACTTTTTGGTCAAATGATGAGAAAACAGCTATGCTGCAGTGCCATTGCTATTGATACCTTGGGAGTGTTTATATTCAGTTAAAAAATGCAAGATGGAGAAATAACTTTTTATTAAAAACATATTTCATTTAGCCAACATAAAATTTGAGAAAAGCTTTGATTCTGCTACAAGTATTGGTATTAATGCATCAGTGTCTGTGTTGTGTTCTTTCTGATTCTGCATTCAAAATGAGTAGCATTTCTCCTAATATTTCTCTGCTTCCTACTGGATATTTGCTGGCTTACCAGAAGGTGTTTAATTGTAAGCTAAGCCTACCTGGCATGCAATAAAGCAGAATTTTAAAGTTTTTTTACTAAATCTTACACTTTGGTCATGTAAAAAATTCCCAAAGATTGATTTATAGATGTCTTATAATAAGCTGAGTGAGAGGTGAAATAATGAAGTATGAGGATGTGGAAGACTTTTCAAGACCACTTCTAATTTCATTAAATATCTACAACAAAGAAGAGGTCAAGGGCTGGCATTTGATGCAGAATAAATATGCAAGAATTTGTTCATAAATCTGTTATAAAGCTTGGACGGTCAGGTGAGGTGTATACTTAAAAATAAGGGAAAAAAAACAAGGAATAGGGTTTGTCTTCTGAGCTCATCTAAGGGATTTTGGAGCTGGGAGAGAAGTCCAGGGGAAAAAGCTGAAATTAGCCTTGTGGAGGATGGGGGGGAGATAGTGATTAAAAACCACCTGTGCTGATGATGGACGTGGTGGTTGTTGGAGGAGCGCGAGATCCCTGCCACTGAGGCCTCAATGAACAGTGGAAATTACAGAATCACAGAATATTAGGAATTGGAAGGGACCTTGAAAGCTCAGCTTCTGCCAGAGCAGGATCACCAGACCAGGTCACACAGGAACACGTCCAGGTGGGTTTTGAATGTCTGCAGAGAAGGAGACTCCACAACCTCTCTGGGCAGCCTGGGCCATGCTCTGGCACCCTCACAGCGAAAAACATTTTCCTCATGTTCACATGGAACCTCCCATGCTCCAGCTTGGGACCATTGCCCCTTGTCTTATCCTTGGTGAAAACCAGCGTGTGGGTTCCTTATCCCCCTGCCTTTTCAGGCTCTGTTCGAGGTAGTTTTGTGCAACAAAATTGACTGGTTCTTAGGCAGCTCTTTCTTCAGCAGAGTTTTATGACCCAAAGGATTTGATAACTCTTTCACGTGGTTATATGGTAAAAATCAGTGTGTGTGGAGTTGCTGTGGAGTAACTGATACGCTGTGGTAATGGTACCAAAATTTCTCAAGTGCTCTTCATGTTAGTGGTCACATGAGTAGTGTTACTAATTAATTTGCAGTCTTGCACAAGTAGACAGACTACGCTGGTGATAGTTTATTTATTTAAAAAAAATAAGCAGTAGTAACAATACTTCTTCCCTGAAAATTGTACATGCGAGTTTCTGCAGGATCCCCTTCCACTACAGCTGAATAGGCAGTGAATGTTTTGGCTTGTTGCCGAAGCCAAAATGAATGAAGGTGAAAAGTTGATATGTCAGATGAAATTGTTTTTCTCCTCTCTCCTCCAGACTCCTCTTCCCTCTGTGTTCCTAAACAACAAAATGATGGAAAGTGCCAAGTATTGAATTTGGTTCAAACTCACAAAGGTTATTCTGATTTTGAGAGCAAATCTTTTGTGACATTTTTATTTATATAGATCATGATAGGCCTATTTTAGTAATTCTAAAATGTTTAGATGCATTTTCTTTGCCTTTCAGTATTGCCTTTTAAATTATTTGTGCAATGCAGTCTGAATTCCTCACCATTACTGATATGGCTTATCTGTTGTTCACACACACAGGAGTATGCACACACATGTTTATATTTTTATACTTTTTAATGTTTCCATCTGGCTCTTTCTCATCTTTTTTTTGAAGATAATTTGAGAACACGCAGTTATCAATATGTAGATGACAGTTTTTGTTAATTCAAGAGTCCAGGCTACTGCTGCTTTGTCAGAATCTGTTGATCTGTAGTGAAATGAATAGATTTAATTAGGTGAGTTGGAAGGAGTATCAATTGAGAGAAGCAGCATTCTGATGCATGATTGATGCTAATGGAGGTGTTCCCAGTACAGCTTTTGCCCAAATGATTCCTGTCGTGCCAAGCCTGGCGGATGCGTTGTTGGTGGTGTATTGGGGTAAGGACTGGCAGTCTGTAGGGTCACGCATTATTCGCAGCTGGCCAGGGCCTGCAGCCATTTGTTCTCTAATGCTGGTTTGAGAAGCTTCTGTAACTTATCTGTGACCTGGTTGTCTGTAGGTTTGGCTGTTTCAAATCTGTTTTAGCCTATCCTGTTCTCTGTGCTAGGGGGAAAGGAGGAAAGTTCCTGCTAACAGACAGTCAAAGCATAAACAGTGTCCTGGCCCATTGGGATCACCTGGTTCCCAAGCCTCAATGAGGGCTTTCAGTTCCCTTCTTGATGCAGTCTTGCTTCTTACTCTGGAATTTCGTTATTCAAGAGTCTGACGTTTAGCTCAGGTCTCTCTGAGATGAGATTTGCTGGAATGCACAACCAGCACTGACCCATTTTCATGAATAAAGTCTTGTCCTTTAAAAGAAATCTTATCAACTGCAGTGTGTATTGTGCATTGAGTACTTGTCTCCCTTCCTAGTATGGCAGTGGTAATAGTAAACTGATTGATATTCTGGACAAGGTACAATGTCAGATTTATATAATTAGCATACAGTTGCTATTAGCTTTTTTTTTTGCAAAGGAAACTTGTGTTATTAAGGAATAATTATGAATAAAGATTTTTTTCTTTTTGGGGGGAAGCTATTATTGTTGGAAATGGCTTTATGGCACGGATGTGCCAGCGGGGTATGAACATCAGTGCAGCTGGTGGCCTTCCTATCCCCTCCCAGGCTACCGTTGCTATTTCAGTTACCCTCATCTTAAACAATAACATTCTGTTTCACCATTCGTATTTTCTATCATACAGGGCAATAAACTCCAGTTCTGTGAGCAACAGGGATGGGGGCTGACTGTGAAACTATTGATTAGAAGACCTTTCTGTCATAGGAATACAGTAAAGCCGAGCTGCAGTGGTGTGTAGTGAGCATAGAGACCTCTCTCCTGCTTGACTTAAAGCACTTCAGCGATTTTTAGAAGAGGAACTTTTTAATTTCTTGGAACAGGAATTTTTAACATTTGCTCTAGCGTTTTTCTGTTCTTACCTGTTGTAACAACTTGACTGATTTCTAGGAGAGATTGTGTTTCTTACAGCCAGTTGGCACAGAGAAAACAGAATTATTGGTTCCTTTGTGCCAATTTTTAGCATGTCTTGTTTAACTGTATGGAGTTCAGTAATTGCAATTTAGTAGTGGGGAGGGTGTCCCTTTTCTATCTAGCAGAGATAGAAAATGTTCTTTATTTCATTTGGTAACAATTATTTGTAGTAGGAAAGATACGTATGGCAGACTGTTCTTCTGCTGCAATGTTCAGAAAAACGAGGAAAATTCAATAGCAAATATTTATTTAGAAATCCAGTCCAGTAGCTGAGAAAAGATGAACTAAAAAAGTAATTTCTTCACATTATGTTTGAGCACCATTTATGGAATATCTTCAATTAAAATTGTGTTACTACTGCAATTTGTTGTATTACTTCAATTCCACGGTATTGCTTTATATTTTCCGCATTCTTTATTGTGAAATACTCTGTAACGATAATAATTAAAAATTCCTATGTTTAATCCTGAGTATAATTGTGGTAAATTAAATATAAAAATGTAGGAAATAACCCTAGGAAACTCTAGGAATATGGAGAATCTAGAATATCACATAAGCTGTGTTTTATACTGCCTTTATGTCAGTCTCTCATCAGTAATAGGGGATCTGAATACCTGAGGTTGGTTGGTACTCAGTGGTTATATTTGTGGAGATGTATATATGTGTATATATGTATGTATATAAAACCACTGAGTACAATATATATATTGTACAATACGTATATAGTAGCCCTCTGCCAGGCAGGATTTGAGGAAGAGAGCTCGATGCTGAGATGTTCTGGACAAATGAATCCTACTGAAGCCTGTGGGAATGGCAGTGATTTATTCTGTGATGGTTCTGATTTTGAGGTGAAGATGATGCTGAAAACTTCATGGATCAAGGTCTTTGAGCAGCTGATCAGACACAAACATAGGGCAAGCACTTGATTATGAGTCCATTGTAGCATTAGGCTTCAATAAGAGGAACATAATTGGAAAAAGTATCAGATTATAGCTGGTTTTTTAAATTAAAAAAAAAGTTAGTTTTATATTTATCTTGTACGGCTTGCCAAGAAGTACTGAATATGGTGCTCTGTGTTTTGCCAATTAATTATACAAAAGAGATCACTTAAGAAGTCAAGCTCCAAAAAACCAGTAGGTGGAAATGTGTACGTTTTTATGTTATTTGCTTCCTGATTTTTGAACACAGCCTGGTTGGGCTCAGCTCTCAGGTTTTACTGTGGATGAGAGACGAAAAGTGATTTTTGATAAAGAACTGGAAATACTTTTAAAACTGCAGCTATTCAGTATTTAAGAAAAATACCAAATATTGCATCCTGCTGTAAAGTTGTGAGTACAACACAAATCCTGCAATGTTGTGAAGTGCTCTTGAAGTCCTTGTAAAGATTGTGCTAAAAATAGGCTGAACTTTTTATTTCCTTCGTATTTGTCTTTATCACTCAAATAAGTCACTCTAAAATATCTATTGGTGTGCTGCCTCACAAGGGTTTAATGATGACTTCCATTCAGTGAAAACCGTCAGTAGGTCAGAGATGCCTCGTATCTTGGATGGAGTCACAAAATTTCTTGAGTTTATTACCCTATTAAAATTCATTTTAAATGTCAAAGTTCCTAATTTGTACAAGGAAACTTAATTTAGGAGCATCTTCAAAGTAATACACAGTTTTCTCCTTGAGTATCGAGTGAAGTATCAGATAAAAGTATGAGACTGTTGCAGCATATTGTATTCAGTTATTTCTGCATTTTAACTTTAGATCGCTTGCAGAGGTGGGTATCAGAAATAGTAATATTGTAGTCTTTTGACTTGCCTTTGGAGAAAAAGTCTATCTAATTTCAACATAAAATACTGATTATTAAAAAAATAAAAGCCAACATTCTCAGCAAAGCCCACCTGCCATTTTTCTTCAGAAAACTCTTGCTTTACTCTCCCGAATGACTCATTGTTTGCTTTGACCCAGTTTGTACTCAGTTCTGTAATGTTAATTTAATTTTGCTGTCTTGCAAAGTTCCGGCCTGTCTGCTCTAGACCTTGGCCTGCGTGCTGCTGTAGTGGCTGCTTGTTCATCTTCTCATTGCACTGGGGTTTTCCTGCTCAGCTTCAACTACTGAACAATGTTTTACAGCAGGCACACATTGCAGAGCCCATAAATGGCAAGACTTGATGGTAGTCCAAGTCTAAAATTGTCCAGATGAGCAGAAAGTTTATCAGGTAATGATCCAAGGAAATGCTTTCTGAGCTCTTTCAGTGTGGTTCTGGTTTTGAAGCTGAACACACAACTGCCCTGTCTGTCGGCTGTGTGTCAAACCTGAAGCTGTAACTTTGATAGATTTTTCTTGTTAATAAAGAAATGTGTCATTAATGATATCTGATAACATAGGTATTGGTTTGTCGCACTTGGCTTAATTTATTGTGTGGGAAATAAACAATGAGATGAACAAAAGACCTAATAAAGCAGTTGAGTGATAGGGATTGAGGGATAATCATCAGGAAGTAGCTTGCTGGTTTGTGAAGTATAAATGTTATCTCCCTCACCAAAAGCAATAGTTGTGGTGTTTATATCCAGTATCACTAGATGCCTGCTGAGTTTTGAGGATAGCTAATTTAAAGGTAAAGACAGTGTCTGTAAGACAAATACCGTGTATAATGTATCTCTCAGATGTTCAGACATCACTTGATATCACACAATAATTTTTATTTCAACAGGATGTTTCAGCAGCGTAGGAGAAAAGTAATGGTAAGAGGTTTTAAAGTCACAGTGAATTTTGTTTGAAACAAACCTCTTAGTGGTTGATAACTGCATCACAACTGAGTATCTGTAACATTCACCAGAGTCCTCTCATTACTGTAACTTTCTGTCAATGCATATTTATATCAGACACACAGTCCATGGTAGAGGAATCATTTGCAGAGATGTGGGCTTGCATCTCTGATCATTGCTATGCTTGGGGGTCCTGTGTAGCTCTGCATAACCTCATTAGTCCACACTAGCTGTTAGTCTAGATTGGACACTAAAATCCTTGTTAAAAAGACTTAAATTGTTTATATAAAAGAGGGAATGACAGTCAGAGTAATAAAAACTTAGTTCTAATTATCAGAGTTTTGTGACTTCAACTTCAAAAGCTTGGATTACATCATATGTTTGTTTAGAATTGAAGTCACTGATTTACTCAGCCACTGAAATGCTGGCCTTCTCAGCTGAATGTGTTCCTCTGAGAAGCTCTTCAAAAGTGACTAGTTATGCTTGTTTTTGTGATCCCACAGGAAAGATACTCCAGTTTTTGTTCTGCAACGTGAACAAGAATGCAAACTATCTTAAATTCAGGTATTGATGTAAGAGGAGTTAATATTGGGAAAGTGAATGTCTTTCGTGTGCTCCAAATGTAGGTTTCAAGACAGTTAATTTCAGAATGGCATATCTCAGCACATGTGTGGAATTTATAATAGATTTCATCTTCACTATGAGCCATAATATAAAGTTATGTAAAAATTCTAGAGTTGTCAAGAAGGAGGGAAGAAGTCGCAATGCAAATCAATAACAATTTAGGTGTATTGCCAGATCAGTTGTATTCTGTGGTAATTTTTCAGTGAATAGACAAGAATATTTTACAAATGCATTGTCATTTCTTTTTGCATTGATTTATCTTAATAGTTCCTTCTCATTATTAGTGTTACTATTATTTGTTTGACAGTACCTCCTAGCAAATGTGGCTGTTGTCATGAGCTGTAGTGTGTCTGCTCGCGTGTGTAAGATACCTCTCCAAGAATACCAAAATCAGGGCGAAATACTATCTCCCTTTTGCAGATGGCATGCTCAGTGTGAGTCCTTACCTTAGCTTCTGGGCAGAATTGTACAATTTGTGCTGGAAACTATGCTGCCACAACTCGATTGTCACTAGTAGCTGCAATAGTAAGTTTGAAGTCTGTCGGATTGGAATGTGTAAGCTGCAAAAATACCTCTCACTTTCGGCTGTAGCCATGCACCTCAGAGGTGTGAGAGGTTCTGTCATCAGCCTCCTGTTATTAAGCAGTAGGGACAAAATAATTTTCCAAGCCGCGTTTTTAATCTTCCATTCAAAATAGCCCAGGTACTTGGGTAGTTAGAGCCTTATGTTAGTAGAAGGCTGATGTATTCAGGGTGTCTTGCGTTAAGCTCCAGAAAAGAGCTGAGTGGAGAGATCAATAGTTACTGCAATAGCTGGGCTCCCTGTGGTTGGAGTAGCTCATACTTCCACCTTCTCGTGCTTCTCTTTGATGTTTTTTTGCCACTGAATTTGGTCATGAGTCTAGTTGCTGCTCTTCTTATTCAGGTCCAGAAGTCCCTCTTCTTTTAGACTTGTGAGTTGGTAGTAGTTTCCGGAAAGTTGATTTGGGCAGGGCGTGTTGAATTTGGCAGCACGTTGTCTGTGGCCATTCACTGCCCTTGTGTTGCTGGGTTCTTTATGCAAGTGCTAACACAGCCTTAGTTGTCCTTTTATTCAGTATATGAACAGCAGATTTAAAGTTTTCTGCCGTAGTATCTCATTTATTTTTTGGAATTGCACACCAGCATGCTTGAATGCAAGCCTGAAGATGGGAAAAGGCATCGTGCAGGTTGAAACATACTTGAACTTTTGGAGTTGCTTTCTTCTACCTTTGTGTACTCTGCTGTGGGAAAACTCAGATCTAGTGACAGGTAAGTGAGCTGTGAAGAAACAAAATGTGGAGGATGATGTGTGCTTTATCTCTGTAAATCCATGTCCTCAATGTTATACTCCTCTGCCCCTGATCCTAACCAACTGGAACTGCTGATGTTGCCTCGTCCATCAGCATTAAAAAAATGTCAGAAGTAAGGTACAATGTGTACATTGAATGAGCACAATATGTATATTGTATATATATGTATATATGTATACTTCTTTGTATATTGTTCAATGTACTTTCCGTACTAAGGATGACTTTCAGGTGTCCATCTTCCTTTAACGATCTACGGCTCTGTTGCTCAGTAGTTGTGTTGGTGACATTGAGTATTGTGATAGCCTCTGTGTTTCTGTTGTCCCCAGCTCTGTTTCTCTTCCTCTCTCTTCCTTCCTCAAGCACGTGTAGATTTTTGTCTTGGCCATGTTTTAAAGTCATTCCTCAGTTTTCAAATTGTTGGACTAAAGCTATCATGATAAAAGTAAAATAAAAAGAATGAACTTGAACTGGTCAAGGAAGTATTCACACTTCCTACTTCACACAGGTCAAGACACTATAATGTTCTGGTCCTCCTGACCACTGTTGTGGTCCCCTGAATTTTATTGATGCAAATAATTGTATCTTGATATTGAAGGGCATGTATCACATGCTAGCACAAACAGTAGATTCTTTTCTTCGATCAGTTTGTTTATTTTTAATGTTGTTTAATATAGGTACTGTTGAGTGAGCGCATACACTCTTAGGGGTGACACAAATAAATTCCACTCCCATCATGAAATCTCTCCATGGATTTGTCACAAGTTGCTGCAGCTGTGAGTGATCCCATGCTCTCATGAAAAGTAGGAGATTAAATTCTGTCACCACTGTACTATTTTTAATTAATTTAACCTCCAAATAATTTCCCAGTGCCAGTTTCTCTCTCTTTGGTCAGTAGATTAATTAGTTAATGTCAAGTTAATTAGTTAATGCAGTTGATGTTTATAAAGCTTTATAAAAGTGATAAGAAAGACTAGCGCAGTCTGTGTAAGTGTTAAAGAAGTAGGGGTTCCTGTTTTTCACAGGAAGAGCAGAAGCTGCATTTTCACGTTAGTTGCTTGGCTGTGACTGTTGATTTGAATATGGAGCATGCTTAGCTACAACAGCAAGGGTGGCAGATTAAATACCATAGCACCCGTGGCTAGATCCAGAAGTGATATTTTTCTAATAATTTGGAGAATAATAAAGGAAACAGGAATAACTGTGACAGAGCCAAAAAGAGTAGAACTGCACTGCATCCTAAGGAAGGAACATTCTGTTTGTCTAGCAACAGGAGTCAAGGTATCTCAAAAATAACCATAATTTTTTGAGCTTTTTGATAGAGTTTGAAGTCCTTAACATTATCTTATTGCTGCGTTTTGTCTCTGTGTTCTTACTGAACAATGTCTTTGTGTGGTGAATAATGGGGAGACGAATGCAATAAACTGAGAATTGTTGCACTTGTACTATTTTAATGAAGAACGCTGATGCACTTGGGTTTCCTGGGAGATCACCCTTACAAGGAGGACTTAAACAGGGAGTGGGGCAGTGAGCCTTGAAAAGCACTGTTAACTCCATTGGCAATGTCTTCTCATTATCCCCAAGTCCTGACCTGTCAGTGTTGCCAAAACTGAGAAATTGGAGCTGATTACAAAGTGTGACAGTGAAAAAGGCAGAGGGAAGTTACAGGATATGGCCAGTTACCACAAACTATGTTTAGGAGTATCTGCGTTTTGAAGTAGCGTATTGGCAGCTTGGTACTAGTAGAAAGCAGCATCTGGGGGAAATCACCAACCGTAGGGAAGACAGAAGGCAAGCACCTCTGTTTTTGGCAAGCTGAATATACTTTACTTTAAACAAATGGCTGCTTATCTCCTCTGGAACAGGTATGTCTGTAGGCTGTCATATATCGATAACGTTGGTTCTGCTTAATGTAATAGTTGGAACCTAGGGGTTATAACACAGGCTTCCTCCAGAGATGCCAAGATTGAGTTTGAGTGCTGTAAGTAAAGATAGAAGGAATGAAAGGAATGACTCAAAACTACTTTCTGTAGAAAAGAAACACTTACAAATGATGTTTTGTTTTCACATTGTCCAACTCATACCCATATGTTTTTCTGAATACTTACAAAAGTGTCAAGTAGATAAACTTTGTGCTCTTACCGTTACTTGAAAACAGTGCTTGAGTGGGATTTCTTGCAATTTCTGGAAAGATGGCAGACTTGAAATACTTGTCACAAGTAAAATTTGTCTGTATGTCCAAGTTCTTAATTAAGACTGCTGGGCATAATGGGATAGGTGTTCACTGTGGTAAATCTGCAGTACTGAGGCCCCTTGAGATTAATTTTGTGCAAAATTATTATCACCACCATCGGCAGTGCTCGTAACTACCGAAGTATTTTGCGTTAGTTAAACCAAGGTAATGAAACATAGTGCAGATTGATTTTTATAGAGGAAACTTTCATGATAACGTGTTAGTTGTGGGTTAAGAGTTAGGTTATCCCACTTAGGTCAGTGTTCTTGCTGTGAGCTCTGTTTGCCATTCCCCACAGTCCCCCCTCTAGGACAAAAGAAATAATTTGGGAATGGGGGAAAGACAAGAACAGAAGATACACTGCAGCAGTGTATGTTAGTTACTTTTTGCATATAGATCACCTTAAATTGAGAAGGATAACCTGTACTAGGTGTTTCAGAACTTGGAGATTATCTCTGCAAATTTGAATGTACTTTTGGGAAACCATTTGTGCATGAACTACTGGCTTCTACATTGCGTTTTGAAGCTGGAAGCTTCTGTTCATCTAAGCATCTTAACAGCCTTTCTCTCAACTTGCTTTTCTTCAATATATGTGTTCAGGACTGCATGGAAAAGACCCAATATCATGTCACCAGTGGGCCTAACACAATACTTACTGTTGAGTTAGGGATTTTCATGTGTTCTAAGGTTTGGAAATACTTTCTTATGAGTGTACCACAATAGCTCTGTGTTGTCCTGTAATAAATCCTGGTCTTACATCTCTTCAGCTGTTTCCAGTTGATAAGCTCTTAAGTTATTTTGTTATGTGCTCCCAAGTGCACAACTTTATATGTCTTACTATATATTTTATAGCCTATTTGCTTTTTCCAAATCTCAAAATTATTTGTCTTTCTGTCTATAAATATACTGATCATTTTCTCTACTGGCAATGTTGACCAACTCTAATGTTAGGAAACATCACCAGCACATACCCAATACTAATAAATATATTCAATAACTTCTGTTTCAAAAATTTCATTAACTTTTCTTCAACCTGGTAAATCTCTTTTCAGCTGTAATTGTGAGTTCATGGCTCAAGCAAAGCAACTGGAGTGTCCCCTGCCCCTTCTGTGTAAATCTGTTAGGAATTAATCTCATGGGTAGAAAGAAGTCTGTATAGAAGTGATTGCAAGAAGCTGGGTAGGTGGACTCTGTTCTTCAGGAATATAAATTATAGAGAAAAGAAATATTTCTCCCCTTTTTTTTTCCTTACATCATCTATTTGGTTTTTTAGCACCATGGAATGTTTTGAGGAAGTTTTGATGAAGAGCTATCAATATTAATCTGAGTTCGTGTATTTAATGCTCATGTGCCCACTAGGTTACATGAGTGTCTCTGTAAAAATGACTGCCAAACTGGGTACACAAAACATTTGCCTACAATATTTTCCACTAAGTGACTTAACACGATATTTGGAAAAATTGCTTTTTAATATGCCAAAATTAATTTAAAATCGAATGAATTAGTTGAATTAATGTGTTTGATAATCAAATAAGGTGCACTTTGCCCTCTGTATTTTGTGACTGTTGACAGTTAAGAACTGTTAGGAACTTCAACACTTGTATTTTATTAAAAGTTGTGATATAAATTGGATTTAGTCTCTTTAAGTGTATCTTTAATAAGGTAGATACTGAACAGGGAGGATACAATGTGTATTTTGCAATTTTAATGAAGTATTTCCAATGACATTTTGTTACCACTTTCAAAAGTGGCATTGTGTTCTATCAGTTTTTTTCTAAATCAGGTATAAATGGGAAAAACAGCTGAAGATGTTCAGATAGGAGACAGCAAAAACTATTTAAATGATTAATACACAGCAAATGGGATTATTTGGAATGAGTGGCTGAATCCTTGCCAGTTAAATTGGTGTCAGAACAGATAATGGTTAACATGATTGGAAGAGAGGTAATTTCTTCAAAATACAGTGCCTCATATGAAACAATTACATATTCAAACCAGTTAGTAACGATTTTGGAAAACTGTCTCCTGTTATGCTGCATTTAATTGAACAGGTTTAATGTTTGTCATTATTTAGAGTTACAGAAAACTGAGAAATTGCAAGAGCTTGGTGATTTAGTGTGATGTTGATGTTCTGTAGTGAAGACAAAAAGATTCACCTTAATGGAACCCTTAAACCTTTTTTCATATTTTAAAAGAACACAAAGCTGGTTAAAAAGGAAAAGATTGTGCTCTGCAGTTGCAGCACAGGCGGTAGAAAGGTGAAAAGTGAGGCACAAATTTTCTCTCAAACCAATTTTTCCAATCTTTCAGGGTTCGAGTGAAATGACTTCTAAACTCAGTTATTTGAGTAATGTTTATTGGGGTATTTATTTGCATTTCTGGCTACTTCGTTTCTGTGCTAAAAGAAGTTCATTCCACTTCTTGTTTACTTGGTGTGTGAAGTGACACGTATGTGTTTAGTCCTGAGTGTTAAATTGATTCATCTAAAGAAGCCAGGTATGCAGAAAGGATGAATATTTTGTGCTCAGTGTTTCTAATTGCCTTGCTCTCTGTCAAAGTCTTACAACCGGATTGTTGAAGTAATTAACTCATTTTTGAATCATCTTTCTCCTCTCTGGGCCTCAGTGTTAACCCTGCCTACTGTACCAGGAACAGAAAAGAAGGGATATTTTATTAGTTATTGCAGCATTGCCATTTTGCTTGTATTTGAACTCTTCTTCCGTATGCTTGCAGTTGCTGGCTGGGCCCTGCAGACAGCATTATTAAATTACAATTACTGCTCTGTATCCTGGCATGATGACATGCGGTGTCGGAGGTGGTGATCACTGAGAACATTTTCTCTTCAGACGCTGGCACCAATGCAGCTCTGCTGAGATAATTGGCAAAGTAGCGGAGGTTGTTGTAAGTATAAGTAATTGTTGTATTGCTACTAATTCCTGCTTGCTTAAAGAATGACTTCTGAAGTAAAGATGTTCAACACTCTGCTGAAAATCTGGGCCTCCTTTAATAGAAATAACATGAACTTTTATTTTTCCAATCTCGAACTGAGTCTACAAAGCAATAATTGCAATTTTAAAAGTTGCTGTGATCTTTTTTCTACATTGTTTATTGACTAATCAAGCAATAAAAAATAGTTAAATATTCTATTTACTACTTTTTATTAGTTTACTGTGTGATAAAGAGGCTGTGTAACTCGAGGCAGAAAGTTCCCACTCTGCATGCTGAATATCACCTCTCACATCAAACTTAGGGATTGCAGACCACCTGTAGCTAACACAAGGTGTTGAATTGCCGCATCTGTAAGCGTAGCCAGGGACAAAGCAGGTTCAGTGGCATATTGAAGATGAAAAATTATGAGCTTTATGTTATACTTGGATCCAACTCCTGTTGAAGGTAAAGCTGACACTTTAAATCGGATTCCTTAGAGCCTTGTCCACTGGATGTTAAAATTCTCCAGGACTGGGAGATGCCACAGGGCAGCCTGTTGCTTGGAGGCGACTTCCAGATGTCATCTGGTCCAAACATGGTTACTGCCAGCGACAGAGCGAGTCTACCGTGAGTTGGTTTAGTTAAACTTCTAAGAATGTTGACCTTCTGCCATTCTTAATGCCCAGCTGAATCTCCCAAAACAGCATTTGTGGCCATTGCCTCTATTATTAAACTTATTCTCAAAAGCCTCCAGTGATGAAATTCCCAAGCAGCTTGGGTAGTCTTTCAAGCTCTTAAAGTATGGTTTAGTTCTTTAATATTGTAATTTTTAGCAAACGCTTTCTGTCTTCAGGAGAGGACGAGCTGGTGCAGAAGCTCAGAATATCGTACTCTGTCTCACCAGCTGGGGAAAGTCCTCTCAGCGCTTCAGTTGCGTGTTTTGCATGTTTCAGGTGACTTAAGTGGAGATTTAAGCTCTGTTAGGTGTATATGAGGCTAATTCTACTGTAGGCTCTGTTTAATACTTTATGGCATCCTGTTTGTGTCTCAGGTCAGTTTGTGTAATTCAAAGCCTTAAACACATCTGGTTTGATGCTCATCAGTGTTGCTTCACATTCAGTCTTTCTGCCAGCTAATAGAGGTGTTCTTCCATGTACTTTAGTCTGTGTTTATTCTAAGTATCACTATTTATGAGCAGCAAACAGACTTTATTTGTGAATGTAAAATTTTTCTACCGTACAAAAGCATTTTTATGGAATGATTTTTTGTTTTTTAAAAGCACCTTTTAAGTGCCAGTGCCCAGTGGAGAGAGGCAATGGAGAGGGCCGTGTACTTGTGCAGTGCTTACATGCATCTGTTCATTGAAACTCGCATTGGTTTTTGTTTGTTTGCTTGGTTTATATGTTTCCTCTCTTTCCCCCCATGCTTCCTACCTGCTCTTTAAGAAAGAATGGAATTTCTCCAGTGATGACTCAGCTAGAATTTGAATTTCGTCAGTGTTTCCTGTATTTCATGCCTAATCTTTTCAAACACTGTTATCCATATGATGTATTACAGGCTTCTGGGGAGAACAGAACATTATAGTTTCTACATGAATAACCTGTAAGAAAATGACTGAGTGGACTTGTTTATAGACCTAAAGCATTGAGTTTCAGCTCTAAGAAGAAAATTAACCAGCGGGCCCTGGTTAACATGCAGTGAAAGTCAGCAGCTTTGGTGTATGTATTTGCAGATGCCTGCAGAACGCAGATAATCGGTATTTGGAAGAGGTGCGCAAATTAAAGATCTACTTGACCAGTCATAATTACAGCATTGTAAGGACAGAGTGGCACTAAGAAGTGATAAAATGGCCTTTAATCTCTTGCACTGTCAATTATCATCTGCTTGTGGTTAAGAGGAAATATTTTGGTGCCTTTAGTTTACCATTCCTGTGACTGCTACGTGGGGTTTCTTAACTTCCAGACTTTACTCTGAGATAATGGCATATATTGCTTAGGAATTTCTTCAAAGAGGATAAGTAGCTAAATGCGTGCCTTATTTCTTGGCTAAAAGTTCATCTGTCACTGAGGTTTGGCTGTTACTCTGATGTCCTTTCTTTGGTATTAAAAGACAATAGAGTTTTATGCTCTTTATTTTATGACATTTTAGCTGTCTGCATTTTATTGAGATGCTACAGTGCCTTGCTTAGCAATTTAAAAATTAACATGCCTTTCTTTTGGTTTAGAGAGAGTACCTCCATTTGGGGGTTGTGCTGGTTTTACCCAATTATTCTTCTTCAGAGATTTTAAGAGCAGTAGCTCTACTGCATTTTGTAGCACTGCTTTTCATTGATTTTTAATTTTTGTATGCCCTCATCTGAATTTTGATTAATCGCACTGAATGGAAATACCATTGTTTCTAGTGTTAAAGCTCTTTAATATATTATCAGAAAGCATAAAATGTCAAATAAAATGCTCAGAAGAACTAAAACCACACTGAAGCATTCTGGAAGGCAAAATAATGACCTTACAGATTTGGACAAATTCGTGCGCTGCACCATGAGACCTATGGGTAAACTTGAAGTTGTTTCACCTCCCATTACAGAATGAAAGCGCTGGTGTTCAGAAACACTGTGAATTTCTCAGCTCTTTACGAGGGAATACCAAAAGGTAACATTAAGCAAGAACTTGTAAATTTTTCTCTGTATAAGAAAAGCAACTCCAGTAATACCTTCAGGTATAATAAACCAGGTACTTGACACGTTGTATGAACTATGTAGTGCAATCAGAGATGATTTTCTTTCACCAGAGGATTGAATTTACATGTTTCTGCTAAATAGTGCTTCTCTGTGCTTTTTGCTTCCTACAGAAAAGCAAAATTTATAAGTTGCTGTTTAATACCACCTAAAGTGCCAGTTTCTTCTTAGTGAATTGTGACATTTGCAAGTGGCTGTTTAACGGTGGCCATGGCACTGTTCTTTCCTCCAGGGGTAGTAAAGCACGTACGGTTAGGAGAAGGCTTTACTGTGAGTAAGTCCAACACTGCTGACGGATGCAGAGAATGTATTAAAAATGCAATTTGCAGGGAAACGCCACGGTAGAAGCTGTGGAAACGCGTGGCATTGCTGGGGTTTATTCACGGAGGTAGGAACTCTGGCTGTTGATGTGGGTACAGGAATGTTACGCTGAAGATGTTCTGTATTTCACTTCTTGCACCAGTTGTTTCTCATGCTTTAAGCTGAGATCTGGACTTGTGAGACTGCTCTCAGGCCCTCTGGATTATGTCCATAATTCAGCATGAGTAGTGGGAGCCACAGAGTTAGTCGGAGCCATAATTTCCACTACAGTGAGTACAGAGGTAAAGTACAGGTAAAGAAACAAGTTCTGTCCAGAAGGCTGCAGAAATTGGTTGCACACAACTGTTACTAACACAATTCAGTGGGTGTTCTGTTCACTGTTTTCTCAACAGTTATGACAATAAATACTTCTTATGCTGGTTGTTCTGTAAACACTTTAACAACAGTTTTGTCTTGAATGCTATTTTCAGCAGCTACCTGCATTTACAAGTGTGGTATTACAGATTGCACTGTGACATGCTAAAGGAACTTCACTATTTATGAAGAAGATAAAGTGCTGCAGTATAGTTGTGTCAGTAGTACATGGAGAATATCTTTTTAAAAAAATTAAAAATAATTTAGAATTAGGAACTTGGCAAGACTGGGAGTCACCGATGGCTTCTTCTTTCACATGAAGAATGACCTTCCTTTCCCATATAACTTTCTTTGTTTCTACATAGGCCAGATACACTGAAAATTGGGATGTGGTGGGTAGAGTGTTGTTTTTTGTTTTGCAATTCAGGCCATAAGTTAAATATAAGCAGTCTTTAAAACCTCATTTAGTTTTAGTAGCTTTCACAGCAATGTTAACAGAACTATTGTCAGCACCTTTGCTGTGTTATTTAAAGTGCTGACACAAAGGAACCCTGAGCTAGATCAAATATAGATTATTCTTTTGCAAAACTGCCATTCAGTTGTTTCTTTCATACTTTGATCATTAGAGTCAAGTAGTTTGAAGCATATTCTTTGCATTGACTGACTTATTTTTCTTTCAGATACAGTTAGTTCAGTTGCACCAGTGCTACTCAGGAAAAAATGGACTGATGGGAACTCCTCTGTGTCTCTCTTGCTAAAGCATCTAAGACCTTCCCAATCTTGCAGTGCGTGCTTAGAGCTTTAACCTCCGTTGCTGTGAAGTCAGTGCAGCTGCCTCACCCACTGTTTTCATGAGATCACTATTCTGTGTTCTTTCGCTGCTTTTCCTTTTCTCCTTGTGTCAAACTCAACTTTTCAATTCTTTATATTAATTTCCAGTTTGCTGTATTTACAGCTCTGTTCTTGCTCTTCTGCATGCTGAGCGTTTTGGCCTTTCTGTGTTGCTCGAGTTACCTCCTTGCATTTTTGAATGATTCTCTCTCTAGAAAGTCCTTTCTAACTACGTCTTTGATGTTACTCCTTTACTTTTGTCACAGTTTTCTTCACTATCCAGAACTCTCTCTCTGTTGAACTCACTACAGCAACCATTCGAATGTCATGATGACTGCCATAGTTACCGTGCAGCGGCTTTGCAGAGTCTCTGGTTGTCAAGCAGAACCTGCTGTTATTTCCTGCAATCACAGGATGATGGAAGTATCTTGACCAACTGCTCGCTCAAAGCTGAAACTGAAGCAGGGTGCTCAGGGCCTTTTCCAGCTTCACTCTGGAAAATCTCGAAGGGTGGGAAATTCTGCAGCCCCTCGGTACCCTGTTGCAGTGCTTCATTGTTGTCTTTTTTGAAGAACTTTTCCTTAGGTGGTCAGGATATTTCATGCTGCAGCTTGTGCCTGTTGCCTTTTGTCCGTACTTCTCCAGATGGAATTTGAACAGTTGCTTATTGTCAATACCATAACTACATGAAGGAATGTGTAACAAAGGATACCTGTTAATTTGCAAAGAGCAATCTCTTCCTCTAAGTTCCACAGTCTGAACCAAATAGCAGCAAAGTGATTGAGTGCAGCCTAGTTTGCAAATTATTAATTTTGCCTACTTTCACTGAAGTAAGAATATTATCTTGTATTAATAGGTTGCAGACACTAACATGTTCCAGTGAGTTTTCTTATGGCCTTTTCAGAGCTGGCTAACCACCAGAGAAAAAAGGAACTTTCAAAACCAGAAACCATTGCTATGAATTAATTCTCATTTCATTGGCTAACTTGAAAAATCTGCTAAAATTAATTTCCAGTTGTATCTAGCAGGAGAGGTAGCACTGTTTCACAGCAGGTGCTTGCAAATAATTTAGAACAAATATGTGTCTGGTTTCTTTTCTACTAAAGTAAACAAGTACTGGCTATAAACGGCTCAGAGGTGCAGCACGTACCTGCCCAGTGTTGTCAGAAGAAACTTCACCTTTGTTTTTCCAGAGTGAACTTCACGGTCTGTTCTCCTGGCTGTATCCATTCACTATCAAATGTACTGTGAATAATGAACTTACCTTTTTTGTGTGTGTTAACAAAACCCAAACCAAAACAAACCAACCAACCAAACCAAAACACTTCATTCCCTACAAGTGGTGATATTAAATATGCCAGCAATGTGATACAATGTAAAATACTTTGAATTAAAACCCCTCTCTTAACTTCTTCACCTTCTTACCTCAACTAGAAATGTCATTTCTATGTTACCTGTTGATCCAGCAACTGAAAAACTTAACAGAGTTTTTTCTTGCAAAAGATTGGAGAAATAAAGACCATTCAGAAAAGCGTACCTGTACATTGTCCTCAAATACTGAATGCAAACTGTGCTGTTCAGAAAGAATGTGGATGGGGAGAAAGGGAAACCTTCAAGTTGTTGAACTAGGAAGAGGATGTCTTGTGTTGCTGCAGTGGTTTGCACTGAAATGTTATGGGAAAGTTGAGGTGATTTAGGGCTGTGCACTGATGGTCTTTTCTAGAGCTGTCTGTACTGCTTTAAGTTAACCTGGCTCTTAAGTGCAAGGCATGCTCTTGTCTCATTTCCTCTTAAACTTGCAGTTGTACCTGAAATGATGTGATTTGGAGCAACTTCTCACTCTCTGACATTCAGGCTAGATTCTGTTCAACAGGCTGTTACTCAAACCACAGCTGGTATGAGCTTTTGCTGTGGTTGTACCTGTTACCCTGTGCTTTGGTGCATATGCTCAGGAGTGTGGCTGTTGTTCACGTCCCCTTCTGCCCATCCTGCTGTGATATTAAGTTCAATTTGGTATATTTATAAAGGCATGTTTTCTAAGGCATAAGTGGTCTGGATTTGCTGTAGGAGTGTGATTTCTATGAGTCTTAGTATCTTTCTTGATCTGAAGTGAGCACCTGAAGAGTCTGGTACCAGCTGAAATGGAATAGACGTTTTTAATTGCTGTTAAGGTTTATTAGCCTCTAAGTAGAAATGTACAATGTGTGGACAAAGAGGTTCTGCCTATTAATTCTAACCAATGTACACACTCCATCTGACAGTCGCCTGGGTACGTTCGTTCTCCATGCAGTGAATCCTGGAAGGTGTCACTCTAGCAGGAAAGCGTGATGGAAAACAAAAAGCAGCAAAGAAAATGCAGGTTTCCCTTAGGGCAATAACTTTTGTTTTTATGTAGCAGCCTTTTTTGACAGGACACAGAAAACCTTACTGAGCTTTCAAGCTCCTTTTATTTTTCCTTCGTGTGACTTCCCATGTTCCACACAAGGCATCCAGAGATGTTTATGCTTTTTTCTGCTTCATTAAAGCACGTCTTTGGAGGAATAGTTTCTTTTCTCTTTGCAACTCTTTCTACTTGGCTGGTTTGGTGTAGAATTACAAAGACGGGGTGGGGGATAGTACTACTGTTTTCAACAGAAAGAAAATACATGCTTTTTCAAGACTCTTAAGCACGCTCGAAGGCAGGAACAGAGAGTATAAGTAAACACAGATCTTACAGGCATCTGGTTCATAGTCAGTAAGTATTTATCAAGCAAGACAAAAACTTTGACAAACTTTAACATCTGAATACAAATAATCTCCTGAAATCTGATTGCTCCCAAACATTTATTGATCTGAAACGTTCTCCAAAGCTGTAGAAATTACTTATTCTTGACTTTTTTAGTGCCCCCTTAGAGCACCTCCATCAGAATCTCTCTGGAAGAGATTCTCCTCACTTTGACGTAGATTAACATGGGAAACAGGAACGTCACTGGCAGGAGTGAGCGACCTGTGGTGTTTTGAAAAGAAGCCAGTGTTACTTAGACTAGTTGTATTTATACTGTGTAAAGATTGACTTCCATATATATTTATTTTAAAAATAGGGTCCCCTCAAGAGTCTATCAGTAAAGTTTTGATAGATTTTATCATTTGGGGGGTGGAGATGTTCAAAAAAAGAATAGGAAAATGATCCTTTGAAAGAAATAAAGACATGAAAAATACAAGCAATAAACTTTTGATTTTGTAGCAAGAAACAATTCTAGCATGGTTGCCTTCAGGCTTTTGTGAGAGAGGTAACTTTTGAATACTACAGAAAGATATATTAGTCTCTACAATATCTTTATGCTGTTTTGTCTTGTTCTACAATCATAGAACCATACAACAGAATGAGCAGAAACCATTAGAAGCTTTCTTTTTAAATTTTGGCAGTCTCTTGGACTTCCTGAAGAAACTTGGAGCATGCTTTTAGGCTGATATTTCTGTGAAACCCTCATTTTCAGTGTTTCAAATGGCAAGGACATAATTCCCATGCGTGAGAGACGGATCTGGGCCACTGCTGCTTTTCCTCACAAAGCAAGAACCTAGACCCGTAGACCAAAGAAGTGACGTGAGGCTCTGGTGTGATGCTTTCAGAACGGGTTTTCAGTTCTAAACTTGCAGCATCAGCTTGAACAAAATCACCAGATGGATCTAAGAAGCAGAGCAATATTTAAAGAAATTCAAACTTTTTCTGCCATATGAAACAAAGAGGAATGTGTGCAGGAGAAAAGCTGTCTGAAGCTCAGAGATCAGTGGTATTCTAAAGGCCTAAGAGAGATGCACTTTTGAATTTTAATGCAGTGGTTTTATGTATCACATAAGATTGCTGGCTTGGAGGTTTGTTTTGCTATAATGGATGGAAATAACTTCTAAACTCTGCCTTTGGCTGCTGATATGTTAAAATCCTATTTGGTAAATAGACTTCAGTGCTTTGGGTGGAGGCGTGTAAGTGATTCCAGGTGAAGAGTTTTTGGCTGATTTCCATTGCGGGGCCCTGGGCTAAGAACTTTTATCATCCTTTCAGATAAAACAAACAAGCCTACGAGTCCTTTTCCAAAGAAACTAAACAGTAAGTCCAATGTAAACATAATTTGTTTTGCAAGTAATTTATTTATCCTTGAATAAGAGAAACGAGTCCAATGTAAACATAATTTGTTTTGCAAGTGATTTATTTATCCTGGAATAAGAGAAACACTAATTGTTGGTGAAAAGGCTGCCTAGGCGAGATGGCTACTTACGGGATTCTGTTTGTGAATTTAAGTACATATCACTGTTAGGAAAATATGAGAAATAGCAAATATACCAGGGAAATAAGAGAACGTAGACATAATGGCATATGTAATGAAAATTTACTGAGCAATAAAATAGATATTGACAACACAAATTTCTTTCAGAAAGACAAATGGCACGACATAATGGAGACCCGAAGTGGTAGTGCTTTGTGTTACAAATAAAGAACTCCCTTGAGAAACTTGAAGCACCTTCTTAAATGGGGACGTTACTTTTGCTGTATAGAAATACACATTTTTATTACTTGTCTTCTGCTTTTCTTATGACAGCATATTTCTATAAGGAAAATACTTTCTTCTTTTGAATGCAGCTACACCACTGAAAGTTCTTATACTGGTGTAATTATTACTCCTTAGGAATTACTATCATGTAATACCAAATTATATCTGTAAAATATAAAAAAAGTCACTGTATATTCAATGGCTTGTATTGATAAGCTCAAGTTAATACCACATCACTAGTTAACATATTTCAAGTTGGAAAACTTTTAAATTTTTTACCATTTTATTGGTGGGTTTGGATAAGGGAAAGTTTGCTGTAGTAGCCCCCTTATGATAATGTGATAAATGATATAAATTATAAATTCATATTAATTATAAGATGAAAAATTTATGATAAATTGTATGAGGTTCAACAAGGCCAAGTGC
>NW_010158846.1:1644-6649 GCF_000695765.1 Mesitornis unicolor | reverse complement strand
CTGCACTTTCCCTTGTTATATTTCATTTATAATATATTCATATATTTACTGCATACTCACTTGGCAATGATAATTTAGAAAAACATTTCAGGCTTTTGGACTTCTTATCGTATATTGGCCAGCACCTTTGTTTGCCACACCACTTGCCCATTTCCTGAGGAACACTAAAATTCTACCTGCAAGCTATGAAGATTAAGGCTGCGTTAGGAATAAGTAAGTCACGGAGTTTTTTCTCGTTTTGTAGAAGAACTTGACACACTGATAGGCGACAAAAGCGAGAAGCTGAGATCTTCAATCATGTCCTGCAGTCCGGCCGGTATTGCAAGCGCATCCCTTTCCAGGCAGATGGCAGTCCAACCCCATCCCTTGTGCGAGCCCTCCCTTTCCTCCGGTGTACCGCAGCCATTACACAGCATCCACTCATCAGGAGCTCTACATGTCAAGAACCCCTTACCAAATTTGCTCGGGGGGCAGCAAACCGCGTGCTATTCATCACCACAGGGTTTTCCTCAAATCTCAAGTACGTTAATGCAACAGTCACCCGACCCCCAGACCCTGTTTCCTTCTGGGGAGGCTCAAAGCGAGCTCAGAACTCAGCCCAGCATCACCCAGGATTCTCCAGTGCCGGCCCAGACGCCCCCCATCTGCGGTGTGAAGGTGCTGCCGGAGCACTCCGCAGCCAGGACCGTGCAGGACACGCTCATGCAGGAAGGAGACCTCAGCAACGACATCGATGCTCTCAATCCATCTCTGACTGATTTTGATCTCCAAGGTAGGTCTCTAAGGCATTTTTATTCTGTCCAGTTAGGCTTCTCACATCAGATCCCAACCTCCACAAGATGCATTTACATCCTTTTTTTTAACCACTTGCCCTTGCTACAAAGACCTGCTTACTAGGTTGTGCTATTTTGTACAACATGGAATTTCGATTTTTTAAAAAGTTTCCCAAGAAAGCTACAGACTTACATCCAGAGCTTAAACCCCCGCTTACTCTTAACTACAACTGCTGATACTAAATACTGCAGTACAGTGTTTAGAAAGTTACTTTTTAAATTCAGACATTTTTCCACTGAAAAATACTCAGGCAACATTATTTCGTGTATACCAAGAGAACTGTCCCATAAGGAGCACAAAGAGAAATAATTTTGATTGAATTAACATGACCTTTTTCTTTATCAACATTTATTCAAACACCTTCCACATCTTTCCTCAAAAGAATGCTATTTACTCCTTCACAAGGCACTCATCTGATCTATGCCCTGAACAGCTACATTTTCTGACACGTGTTCTTAAATACCTAGCCGTGTAATGCAGACAATAAAGTTTCTGATATTAAATAACTGAATCATCTTGAATGGACATTATTTTAAATGCTAAGAACATAGCTTTCCATGCAAAATAAGAAAAAAAAACCCACCAAGTTTGTGTGTGCGCATATATTTATATATATACATATTTATGTATGAATACTTATAAAATAAAACCTGTGGGTTCCAAATTATACAGCTTTTGCTGCACCAAACAACATGCAAGAATTGCCTTCCTGCACAGACAAAAAGTGGCACACAAAGCAACCTAAAAGAGCACAAAATTAAAATAAAACCAGACTTAATAATCTACATGACTCAGCAAATGCAGTTGCCCTGCCACTGCACTGCACGAATATTCCGCAATCTTGCCATGCCCAGATTCCTTTACCAAGAATCCTCAGCTTCTTCCTCTTTCAGACATCAGATCTCAAATTCCATTCATTTCTCTGAACCTCGTTCCACTTTACCCAGTTAATCTGGAGCACATTCATTTGTCCTGTGAATATCCTGTATGCTTCACCAATACGGTACAATTCCAACTTCCCTTTGTCCTCGCCCTTTACCTGAAATTGGTCAACCTTATCTAAGCTTTTTCTTTTCTGTCACTGTCAAATCTCAAGTTAGAGGTCCTAGAGCTTGAGATAAGGCTTGCACACTTGGAGCAAAATCGTTACACATCCACACATTAAAAAATAATAATAATAATAATTAAAAACCCCAAACAACTTCTAGCTAAAGGGCTAAGTACTATCACATTTGATAGTGCACAGATGGTGGGTACAGCTCTGGGGCAACAGTCTCCCTGCCATCTCCCCCCCTGAAGAAATCTTCAGTGGTGAATATGACAAGCACAGCCCTCCTGCAGTAACTTATTTAGTGCTTTCACTGGGATGTGCACGTTCAACAGAACAATGAGAAACATTTTGGGACATGGTAGAAAAGAGTAACTTTTCAGATCTTTTGATTTGTCAAGTAAATCGCGTGTCCAGTAGTTTAGTTTGCAATTCAGATAACGCTACACCATAAGACTACAAGAATTTCAGCTGTAAAGTGATACTATTTACAGATTTGTCTCATAAAGTGCCCATAGCTCTTCCATATCTTATAAAGATAACAGAGGCAATTTCCCCTTTTCAAAAATTAGTGGGTTTTTTTTCAGATAGAATTTATGCTTCCCAAGGATATATTTACAACAGAATATTGCCAATTATCAAGTGAAATAACTTTCTTAAATTAATGCTGCTTTCTCCCAGATATAAATTTATTATATAGAGAGAAAACTAATAACTAAATCTTTTTCCTTTCTCAATCATGTGTGATTAAGAGTAGCTGCACATACAGCATACACAGTTGTATCATTACAGGTTTCTCCAGTAAAACAATGTTTCAAATCACATATATACAGAAAGTTGAATCAGCCCACTTTGCTTTGTTACAGGAAACCTTTGGGAGGAGCTAAAAGATGACAGCCTGGCTGTGGATCCCCTGGTTCTCATCTCGTCATCCCCAACACCTTCCCAGTGCTTCCCTTCTCACTGCCAGATGGAGAACAGCAGCACCACCAACATCCCAACAGGACCCCCACACAGCGACCTACAGCTCACTACTCTTTACTCTGCCTTCATGGAATTGGATACCGTGTCTCCTGCCTACCTACCTAATTCTGGATCCAAACCTATAGCACTAATGTGAACCACGCACCATCCTAATTCTTATTATTATTTTGTCTAAATACAGTCCTAACCATCACACCTACCTATCTGATTTATGTCAGCTGAGACTGTGTCCATCGGAATAAGAATAATCTTTTTCCAGAACTTGCCCGCAGGATATGTAGCTTTACTATGATCATTTTCTACAGACAGATACTAAAAAAAAATAAATAAATAAACTAAAAACTATTTAAAGATAATATTGTCAACGGCTGAACTGGTCAACAACATTTTCTCAAGCCACTCACCTTCTGCATCTTCCAGAAACCAGTGCCTGCAAGAAGAAAACAAACAACTGACTTTTCTTTCTTTTTTTTTTTTTAATGAAAGCTGCTTGCAAACGAACAGAGAAGTCAAAGCAAACTATAATCTAACTTATTTCCTGGAGCCAATGATCTCAGCAGCAGACCACTAAAAGAGAAATTAAAATATGCACATTAAAACATTTACCATCCCCTTGAAAGAAGTTCTGGGTTTTGAGAAACACATAAACAAAAATTCTACAAGTATTACAAGTTAGAGGACTAACTGCTGACAGACTAAACCAAAGCAACAGATACACTTCAGTGAAAAAATCCAGGTTTTATTGTGTTTAAAAAGAAAGTTAAAAGTCTGGTTTTTTAATAAAAAAGGACAAAACCATTTAGTAGAATTTTTACTTGGCTGGAAGTTATTCACATTCATTTCTCTATTTTTATCCCCATAAGCTGAACAGTAAGATGAATTATTCGACCATTAAATCAAGATTTTGAAAAATGCTAATAAGAAAAGAGAACAAGAATTGTTACAGTTAGCCAAATCCAGAGAGCATCTCTACTTTAGCATCCAGCTGACATCTGCTACATCCAGCAGGGTTTGTCATGATGCTGACGAGCCCTTGCATTAGGATCGCGTATGGTTCCCAACACCAACTAAGGCGTTTCAGCAGGCAGTTTCTCAGGAACACACTTCTCTCTCTGATTTACCACAAAGGTGCTACTTGTGACACAATACAGAATCCCAGAATCCCAGAACGTCAGGGATTGGAAGGGACCTCCAAAGCTCACCCAGTCCAATCCCCCTGCCGGAGCAGGAACACCCAGATGAGGTTGCACAGGAAGGCGTCCAGGCGGGGTTTGAATGTCTGCAGAGAAGGAGCCTCCACAACCTCTCTGGGCAGCCTGGCCCAGGGCGCTGTCACCCTCACTGAGAAGAAGTTTCTTCTCCAATTTCAGTGGAACCTCCTGTGTTCCAGTTTGTGTCCGTTCCCCCTTGTCCTATCATTGTTTGTCACCGAGAAGAGCCTGGCTCCATCCTCGTGACTCTCACCCTTTAAATATTTATAACCATGAATGAGGCCTCCCCTCAGTCTCCTCTTCTGCAAACTAAAGAGCCCCAGCTCCCTCAGCCGCTCCTCAGAAGGGAGATGCTCCACTCCCTTGATCATCTTTGTAGCCCTACGCTGGACTCTCTCCAGCAGTTCCCTGTCCTTCTTGAACTGAGGGGAAAGTGTTTTATTTCAAGTGAAGCCATCTAAAACCAAAGCAATCTGGAGCAGCAATGTTTAACAACACTAAGGAAAACTGTCTATGAAGCACAAAAAGATCAAAGTGTCTTGAGTGACATCTGTAGGCACAAATTATGGAAACTCAGAAGAAGCTAAGGAGGTTACATTTGAGTCAGACTGGGTCACTTACACTATAAAAATGCAGCAAGGAATTACAGAGAAAAGCACAGACCAGGTAGATCAGTGAGACTGTCTCATTAAAATAAATGCATGGGGTTTGATTAGCCTGCATCCTCACAGCGAGGTGGGAGCGCTGCCAGTTAAGACCGAAGCCAAAGCCAGGTTCCAGTCTCCAGCCTCAACCATACCTGCTAGCCCAGACTTAAACCAAAATCAGATTAGGGGCAGACGGATAGAGAAGACTTAGGAAGAACACATATGATGCAACTTGGTAATCCCTTAGGCAGCATCAAGAAATCCTCACTTCACTTGAGCCC
>NW_010158846.1:0-1613 GCF_000695765.1 Mesitornis unicolor | reverse complement strand
CTGCATTCATGCAAACAGAGCATGCAGAGTGAGATACACAGCCAAGTTTGTCAAGTTTTTCCATGCAAAGAACCAGCAGGAAGAGTTATGCAAACATACCAGAGCTAGGTGAATCAATTCTTGATCATCCTAACACTTAGACAAAGAAATAAGAAAAAAAATTAAGTATGCCCTATCACTAGAAACGTTTGTATTAAATAAGTCAAAAGCACATAGTAAGTATAAAGCTGTTAAACATTACAGCACCACTGTGCCAGCACCCTGCACCACTGGGGTAGGACCATCTGTCTAAAGCCCCTCAAACTCCCTTGTTACCCCTTTTTAAAATCCTTATAATAACGTATACCAAGGAGCATACAGTAAACTGCATTATGGCCAATATACAGAATGATACAGACCTTTGCAAGATATTACCCTACAGAATTGCCAACTATTGGGAAGTTTGGTAGAGGAAGAAAATGTCAAGAAAATGCATGAGAACATACCAGTGAAGGGCATCAGGAAGGTGCATCACTCAAAATCTAGCAAAATAATAATCAAATATTTGTGATTCAAGCAAATCCATAGCACATGAAAAAAACATTACGATCAACACTATAATTCTGGACAACATTTTACCAGAATGAGCTAAATATCTGCGAGAGAGGTTCTCCTCCCCCTCTACTCTGCCCTGGTGAGACCACATCTGGAATATTGCGTCCAGTTCTGGGCCCCTCAGTTCAAGAAGGACAGGGAACTGCTGGAGAGAGTCCAGCGTAGGGCTACAAAGATGATCAAGGGAGTGGAGCATCTCCCTTCTGAGGAGCAGCTGAGGGAGCTGGGGCTCTTTAGTTTGCAGAAGAGGAGACTGAGGGGAGACCTCATTCATGTTTATCAATATTTAAAGGGTGAGTGTCACGAGGATGGAGCCAGGCTCTTCTCGGTGACAAACAATGATAGGACAAGGGGTAACGGACACAAACTGGAACACAGGAGGTTCCACTTCAATTGGAGAAGAAACTTCTTCTCAGTGAGGGTGACAGAGCCCTGGGCCAGGCTGCCCAGAGAGGTTGTGGAGTCTCCTTCTCTGCAGACATTCAAAACCCGCCTGGACGCCTTCCTGTGTAACCTCATCTGGGTGTTCCTGCGCCGGCAGGGGGATTGGACTGGATGAGCTTTGGAGGTCCCTTCCAGTCCCTGACGTTCTGGGATTCTGTGATTCTGTGACAGAAACCCCAAATTCACAGGTTTTAAATCACGAAAAGCTACATTTTTTCTGTGTTAAAGACTCATAGTATATGGACATAGCAACTCATTCATGATTTATAAATTCCTGTGTGTCATTCACATCCTCTGTGATTGTGCTTACAGGCAAGGTCATTCTCTCAGACACATCAATATATTCCATGCTTGTGACCATACCCATGATCATGAGGTGGAGGTAGAGAAAGAAACAGAGAGAGGAATCTAAGCATCACACTGTAATCTGCATTTTTCTTGGTTGTAAGTCTTTGAAGAATGACCAGACATAAAGAACAAATGGGAAAGGAACACTCTAATATATTTTTCCTGTGTTTTGTGTGACTTCCTTGACATACTCAGGATAAAGGAAGAGTTTGACTTGGTTGATGAAG
>NW_010158845.1:0-2021 GCF_000695765.1 Mesitornis unicolor | reverse complement strand
TAATAAACCTAATCTTAGGAAGTGGACCACAGTTAATATTCGGTTGTCGATTCTTTCCACTGTCACTTCAGGTTCCAAACTGCACCATGACAGACTCTACACTTTTGCAATGGGAAGGTGTTAGAATGACCAATTTCTTGAGCACCTCTCTGTTTCCTCTGAGGACTGATTTCGTAATTCACTTACTTATATGACAGATACTGGGATACTCTTCACCACCACCCTGGTACTAGTTATTGCCACTTCAGCAGAATCAGTTGAATTATACCTTCCAAAGGTCATCCTCTGAAAACTCAGCAGCTGGCAGTACAACTCAAAAGAAAATTAAAAAAAACCAACCTTTTTAAAGAAGGATTTCTTGCTCCATGCTCTCAAAAGTGCAAAGCATTGCAACACCACAGGTGAAAACAAAATTCTAGAATGCTATAAATTATTTGTTTCCTCATTTCCTCACCTCCAGCCAATGCTCCTCAGTGGGAAGGATACAGTCAGGCATAAGAAACCTCTGCCTTTGTGTGAGTCCTGCCAGTCTATAGTAAACTTTTTGCCACATGCTCCCTCCAGTCTTCTTCCGTAAAAGCAGTCACAATTTCTCGGCATGGTGAGACTAGTCAAAGCCGAGGCAGCTGTGTCCTATTTCTTGCCTTCCACCCTGTGCTCCAGAGGTTACTGGAAAACTTCTACCTTTTCCACATTATTCCTTTCAAGAGCTTTTCCCAGCTTTTTTTGTTTAATTCTGTGCTGCTAAGTGAACTACAGATATTGCCTGATTTGTAAGACAATTGAAGTGATGGTTGTGCAGGCTGGAGGGGCAGGAGGGTTTGATCACAGAGGGATTCTGCAATGTCCCTCTAAAATTTACTCTAATACAGCATAAAATGCAGGACTGCTTCCCATATTTTAATCTCTTCTAATGGAGAAAATTCCACCATGCACTCCTAATTCTTGTAGGTTGTTGTCTGGGTCGGTTTTTTTTTGTCAGTGTGTACTAGTTTTCTTTAGACTGGCCTCTTGAAAGAAAAGTTCCTCATCTTTTTTCTCTGAAAAAGAAAGAAAAATGTAGGGAGAAGGAAAGCGGGGATGAGGGGGAACCGAAGGGAAAATCCTTTTACAAGATAATAAAGTTAAAATTAATTTTAAATTTAGCAGAGCTCTGGCTCCTCAGGGAAATTTAGCTAAAATGACCTGTAAATTTCAGAGGGACAACTGCTTAGTTTGTGTTCTGAATATACTGCAAACTGATCAGCACAGAGTGCTGCACGTATACCGTGGGACAAGTCTTAGCCTCATTGCATAATACAGCTTGGAGCCATACCTTTCTTTCTGCTGTAATACTTCTCTGATGGACAAATCCTGATCCCTCCCAATCCTGATGTTGGTGCAAATCCAAATGCATTTCTTTTTATTCAGAGGAAACCCTCCAGCCTTACAGCTTTGTGACTGGATACAAAATTTGGTTTTGTCATACACTCATTTTTGGAGATAATGATGCTTAAAAACCCTGGGAGCAGAAGAGTTCCTGAGTCTAGTTCAATGTTATACTGCCAGTCACAGTAGTATTACTGTGAAAATTTTGCAACCTGTTTGTTGTCCTGTTAAGAAAACTGCAGAGCTCTTAAAAGTCATACATCAGATACTTTTGCTCATCTGGCTATGACAGTCCCTTCATTCTTTTAATCACTCTATGTGTTAAAGGATTTTTTTTTTTACTATAACAGTGTCATGCTTTAACCCCAACTGGAAGCTCAGCCCCACACAGCTGCTTGCGTACTGCTCTCTGATGGAGGAGAATTGGAGCAGTAAATGCTAAAAAATCTCACGGGTTGAGATAAAGACAGCTTAATAGGTAAAGCAAAAGCCACACACATGAGCAAAGCAAAACAAGGAATTCATTCACTACTTCCCATCAGCAGGCAGTTCAGCCATCTCCAGGAAAGCAGGGCTTCATCACGTGCTACTTGGGAACGCAAAATGCCAACACTCAGAACATCCCCCTTTCCTTCTTCTTTCCTCAGCTTTTA
>NW_010158844.1:0-10150 GCF_000695765.1 Mesitornis unicolor | reverse complement strand
GGTCCTGCTCCCCAGGCCCTGTCCTACACTGGAACACAAGTATATATTGCTACGGAGAGGAAAAAGTAAAGTGCCTCTTCACTCATGTATAAACCTCAGGTTAATAAGTCATACTTGCTCCACAGAGTTGTTGCAGATTAATTATTGTTTATAAAATATTTTACAATCCTTGAATTTCCAGATCTATACTATATATAAGTCCAAGTGATGATGGAGATTACTCTGATTAATTTACTACTGCTTATCTTTGTGTATGATCTCAAGAAACTTCTGAATTTTAATCTCAAACTGAAATGTTAGTGCATCATTGGATTTCGGCATCTTTACATATGATTTCATCACAATTAGGAGGGCACCAGAAAAATAGATGTAATTCCAAAAAGCTGAAATGACTCATATTAACACTGCCGTTTCAAAGCATGAAAAATCTCTATACAGAGCTGTGATAGGATCTTAACAGTATGACATTATAATGAAGTTATTTGTTCACTACACTATATTCTACATCATTAAGCTTCATAACTGATGCTATCCAGGACCAGAAGTCAAATATATTTGTGAGCTTCAGTTGTGGACCTCCAAAGGAAGATACATGACAGGGTGAGGTTTTTTTCATTGATTTTTTTCTTCCTTTTTTAAAAAAAAAATTGTTTTATGCACCATAGGCTAAAAGGAACTCATAATTCACCAGTAAAATGCTAATTTTTTTGAAATAGTTATTTAAATTCTTAGTGTTATCATCTTGGAATAAAAGACTCAGAATACACCAGATAATAAAAACAGTAAGAGGAGCTGTCATCAGCTGGATTTCCTAAGAAAAACAAGGCTTGTGTGGTACAGCTCTGCACAATTGCACATATGTCTATGTGTTTGTTGATTTACCTGCTGCTCTAATAACTTATAAATCAATTTGACAAGTTTTAACCATATTTGACAAAAGAGTGGGCTCCTTAGATACAAGAACTTTTAACAAGGTTCATCAGAATAGGTGGGCAGGGAGAAGAGAGAAAACCTGCCAGTACAGCTGAGGTTCAGGCTACACTGCAAGATTTGCTTTTTGTCAATGCCAGAAACTGCACAGAAGGAACAACACTAAATAATCTGTATGTGAGAAAAAATTTAATTCATGCATTCATGTTTTAGAGTGGAAGAAATTAAGAAATTAATTACCAACATCAAATAATGCCAAAAAGTAAAACTACAAGACACCAAGACTCCTTAGTTCTGATCCTTCCTTATAGATAGTTGTTTTGTTTTGCTTTCTAAATTGGTATGAAGAATTGAAGTCAAGAATGATTCAAGATAAAGGAATTTGAGGTTAATTCAATACCAATAAATTGAGAACATGCAAACGTTCTAGGACATGGAGGTCTACAGGAACGAAATTCCTCATGCCTATGCCAAGAAATGGATCAAACTTTTAAAACAGGGAGGCTGCATGTTAATTGTTCACAGGGAAAGGTCCTTCAACTATTCTAATTACCAAATGATGCCCAAGAATTTTTTAGGGAAAGTGCTGGTTGGAACAAGCTGGTAAGTGTCCTGTCAGATTAGCAGCATAAAATACCATATTCCAGTGCCTGTGAATGTTTCCCAGCTCATCTCAATTTCTATTACAGACAAAGACACAGCATATTAAAATATTTTAAACTTAAACTAACATTTGTTTATCTTGATGGCAATTTGTGTAGTTTTGTCTGTTTTTGTTAGCTTTAATGAAAGAGCAAAATAGGAGGATGGAAAAAAAACACCCAGGTGTAAGGAAATCAAGAAAGATTTTTACATTCCTGCCACCACCATGACAATCCTTCATGGGAAGTGTGATTGCATTTCTTTCCCCTCCTTTGAAGCCTGATTTTGCTGATGTGAAAAAAATAAATATAATGAATTATGACCAGATACACTCAGAATATAAACTCTGCATGAATGGAGCTGGACTGCCCTCCTAAAAATAAAATGTAAATCAGGAACTTTTGCACATTCTCTACAGTCCCAGGATTCTAGTGTTGGGAATATGCTAGCAGAGAGCTTTTAAAATGCTGTTGAAATCACTGAGTAGTAATAGTTTAAAGCATTCCCAAAGGTGGTGTAAAGTGAGCCAGGATTGTGCAGAACTAATACTTGACTCAGCTTTATTATATGATGTCTCAGACTCAGATCCCTTGCTGGCATTTAATTAACATTACTGAACATTTTGGCCCCAAGAAAATGAAGCTGAAATTTGGAATTCCTATGAGATCTGATTCCATATAATTATTTGTATCAGCACTGAAGAGAATAAAATATGTATTAGGGTGTTTTTGGATTATAAAATCATAGTTTGCTTGGATAAGGTGATGAGAAAGCTGAATTTTCTCTGCATTTTTTGATTTATTAATTATTATGATGTGCTCTAATAAATCGTATTCACATTCAGAATTTTCAAATGGATGCCAATTTTCTATAATAATTTATCAGAAACTGTGCAGAACTGCTGCATGGAGCAAAATGATAAAACTATTTAGAAAAGATTTATTGCACTGCTCATGATGTAGCATCTATGACTTAAGATCATTAGTATTTTGCCTTCCTGCTCTCCTATCTGACAATACAAGAGGGCAGATTTAGCAGTGAATATTTAGCAACTAAAGATTATAAAACACATAGATCATTTGTGAAAGGCTGTTTTCCATAAAAAAACAATGTTGAAACCCATCTCTTTTCCTCCCGAAACTCACTTGTATATTCTCACATTTAAGCACTTACCATAACAGAGGTGCACAGACAGACAGACAAATATATATGGGTGCACAACTGAACCCCATCATGCAAAAACCCATAGTGAAACAGCTCCTCAGCCATCTGATGGGGATGAAGACAGGATTTGCAAATAATGTTTTATTACCACCACTAACCCCTTCAAACAACACAGTTAAAGAAATAATTACAACCACATGAAGAAGTTAAGGGAATAATGACAATAATGTCATTGATAACATTGAAGTCCCGATGCTCTTGCTCAGGATTCACTCATGTTTTATTTTGAAGAGGAAAAATAACAAGAAAAACTTGAGGACAGAACTGGTAAATTTAGAAAGAAAGGTGAACATGCAGTAAAGATTTTAGGTTGAAATAGAGCAGAAATTGATGAATTTCTATGAAGGAGACTTTACACAGCTTTCTGATCTTTACAGAAACAAAGCTCAGATGAGACACACCCATACGGTTCTGCCCCACATTGCAGCAGGATGTGAAAACATACCAAGATTCTGGCAAATCTTCCTCACTTAATATATTTCCTGTGCTTAATTTCCTTAATATATTCCCTGTTTTCTGTGCTCCTAGAAATGAAATCTGTGATTCTTATAAGCAATTTTTTTTTACTTCTTTAAAGCTGTGTCATCCCTGTCCAGTGTACACTTCTGCCCAATCTCTGCCACTTCAAAGAGAGGTGATAAATAGGCAATAAACTCAAAATACACCCAGTCAAAGGAGAGCTTTATAAACCACAGTAGCATAAAGCACTTACCTTGATTCCTTTCATACTGATGTCTATAGCAAATCACCTGTTTAGTTTAGTGAAAACAGAGTTAAACCACTTTTCAAACCCTTCTTATAGGAGCACAAAATATTTAGCCAACATCATCTACTACCAAGTGCTTGGTTTAGCATGTTGGCTGAGCTGCAGGAAGTATACTAATGAAATCACGGTCATTTGGGAGATGGCCCATTCTCTGGAAGCTTGCCTGGATGTTTTGATCTGAATCCAACAAAACGGAATATTTTTTTAAACTGCAATATACAGTAATGTAAATACATTAACTAACACTTTCTTCATAAAAGCCTGCTGCTCTGATAATATATTCCAGGCTCTGCAAAAATTTTCATTTTAAAGTCTGTAGAAAAAGCAACCAATTTTGGCACTTTTGCCTGACATTATCGTAGTAATGAAAGTCCCAGTTTCTCAGTTAGGAGTTGAAGTGTAGCCTTTGTGACAAGCAAGATTTAAGCCATTGTATTATAGTGTTTTTGTCTCACCATATGTTTAGAATATCACAAAAACCAGAATCACCTTGGCAACATTACATTTACTGCTCCAGTGAGATAATGGTTTTATGTAACTGCTAATACCGGTCAGTCCCTTAATCGCAGCAAAGATCTGATAAAAATGAAGTATGTCTTTATAGCAGGCAGCAACATCCTTACAAAGAACTCCTCATCTTCATCTGCAGATCTAATTATTTATGGTGTTCTCTTTAGGAGGATGCTCATCCAGATAACGCATTTTGAAACTTTGACAGAAACTGTGCAATAGAAATAACATGCTCCAAATAAGATATGTGAAATGGAGGGTAACAATATTCTGATTCTAACATGAAATTTAGAAATCTAAATTCATGTGCCAAAATCCCTGCCCGACTCCTTTGTTGCGCACTACATTTTAATAATTTTCATAGTTGTCTTAATGCAGTGTATGCCAAGACTTCTAAGACAACGAATATTTGGAGCCTTCTCAGATGCATAAATTTTGGCCTATGGATGAATGAACTCTGCCTCACAGCCCCTGAATCCTGACTTCACTCACTGTCTTAGTCTGCTTTTCTCAGTACATTTCAATAAAGAATAAACACTTTTAGGTGCTTAAATATAGAAGAAGACACCAGTCTAAGACAGGTGTTTAACCCAGTTTTAAGCAGGCCACTAAATTACGAAATAAGCAGGATCTTATACAATCCCTGTGAACACTGCTTTCTGCTGACCAGCTAAATTGTTTTTCAGTGCTGGCCTTTAAATTCCATTGTTCATTACAGAATCACAGAATCATTAAGGTTGGAAGAGACCTCTAAGATCAAGTCCAACTGTCAAGCTAACTACACTATGCCCACTAACCATGTCCTGAAGTGTCACATCCATGCACTTCTCGAACACCTCCAGGGATGGTGACTCCACCGTGGCCAGCCTGTTCCAGTGTTTGACCACTCTTTCAGTAAAGAATTTTTCATAATATCCAATCTAAACCTCCTCTGGTTCATGTTACATGGAAGAAGAGACCAACAACCACCTCTCTACAATATCCTTTCAGGTAGTTGTAGAGAGTGATAAGGTGTCCCCTCAGTCTCCCTCCCAGTTCCCTCAGACACTCCTCATAAGGCTTGTTTTACAGACCCTTCACCAGCTTCATTGCCCTTCTCTGGACATGCTCCAGTGCCTCAATGTCCTTCTTGTAGTGAGGGGCCCAAAAATGAACACAGTATTCGAAGTGCGGCCTCACCAGTGCTGAGTACAGGGGCACAATCACTTCCCTACTCCTGCTGGCCACACTATTTCTGATACAAGCCAGGATGCTTCATCTCCCAGCACTGCTTATACTTTGACTACAGAATGTAGAAACCCACTTTGGGCACCTGATTTAGCAGACTGGGAGTAAAACCTTCTCACATGAGGTCTGGTTTGTTCTTCAGCCTTTGGTTACATGTTCTGAGGACAAATCTGATGTGAGATGTCCATGGTCGTGGGTGTGAACATGTGCATTTTTCTAAGTTATTCACCTACATCAACTGGCAGGACTTGGAGAAATTGTGTGCCTACACATAAATACCTTTTTTTTTTACTAGGATGTATGAGACACTGTGGAAAATAAGCAGAAAAAAAAAAAAGAATTGAAGCATATTTTTCCATAACAAATTTCTTTTTTTGTGATAAAATGAAAATATTTCATAAAATCATATAAAATCTGGTTTTAAAATTGAAATCCAAACTTCACATTGTAATTTAGGTTCTCGTATTCTTTAACAATACTACAGATGTCGTCAAGTAATGCAGAAATATTATCATTTTGGTGTAAGTAGGAGCTTCCTGCAGACATTTTCAAGCAGGAGCAAATAAAGCTTCTACAGATATGCTGGTGCAGAAGTGCACCTGTCTTTCTGGAAAAGGTAAAAGTTCCCATGAATTTTATGTTATCCTTCTTATTGTAGCTGACTCCATCTGTCTTGCTGAAGGTTTCTCCAAATATCTAAGAGAAAGATTTTATTACAGCTGGATTTAATTCCCCCATACATGTTTTGAAAAAAAGCTGTGTAAAGATAAACGCATTTTGGACAACTTCAGCTTTATCCTCTTTTTATTTTATGAAGCTGAAAATGCACCTATGGCACTGGAAGATCCAGTATAAACTAATTATACTCCAGATTTGATAGTCGAAAATTAGACTGAAACAATAGCGATGGTATGTAACAAAAGCAATGTTGTCGTCCTGGACAATTGCATAAAAATCTAAGATATATAACATCAAGGACAGAAAAAGAGTTTCATAATAAACTTCCACCATTCTTTTGCATTTTAAATTGTCATTTAACCATATTTTAATTCAAATTTCTGACAAGCCTAATTAGAAGAGATAATTATTTGTAAAAAAGACTTCATAATTTCTTCATTTTCTTTAAAGTTTAAACACATTTGCCAAACACAGAATTACTTAGAAACCAAGGCTGCATGTCTAAGACAGATGAAGGCAATCAAGTTAAAATTGCCGCAGCCCTGCCTTCCTCCCTGTGCTGCCAGTTTTTGTGCGCTAAACTGGCAGAAAATTCATCATTTTGCTGCTCTTGTTTTACTGAGTGACATTTCTGCTTCAAAGGTTTAGCCGATGTTGACCGGTTCACAAAGAGAGTCACTTAGTTCTACACACAGCATGAGGCAATACCATTGCTTTAAGCCCTACCTGGTAATGTAGGAACATGGGGAATATCACTGCCATAAAGAAAGAATGTGCAAACAAAGCCCTTATAAATAAGAAGACAGATTTTGAAGCTACCGAGGTGAAGGGTGCCAGAGCGAAGGATCGCGCTGGGGAACCTTTCCTGAAGCGGCAAAACCGCGGCTAAATCTGAAAAAGCAAAAGCAAAAGCAAAAGCGCGGAGAGAGAGTGGGTGCTCCAGCCCCCCACGTCCCAGAATGGCAAGGGAGTGGGCGGATTCAAGGGTGACCACAACCCCACCTTCATTAAAAGAGCCCCAGGAGGGCAGCAATGTGTCACTGTTCACCCAGCACAGGCAGGAAGAAGCACAGGCAGGTAAAAGCTCAGCCATGGTCTCCACCCGGCAGAGGGTTGGGATCTCAACACCCACCAGAAAAGATGTGGGAACCCAGATGGAGGAACCCCAGAAAGATGCAGCTGTCCAGGCCACAGGCTGCAGGGAGTGCCAGACGCTTTCTCTAGAAATGGGTGGCAGCTATGAGAACTGCTGCGTGCGTTGTGAACAGGTGGATGACCTGCTCAGCTTGGTGGTGGAGCTATGGGAGGAAGTTGAAAGGTTAAGGAGCATCAGGGAGGCGAAACAGCCTCTGACGTCCTTGAAACAAAAATGGATGCATCCAATGGTAAATACACAGGATCAAGGGGCCCCTATGTCCTGCTCCTGTCAGGCAGAAAGCAGAAGCCCCAATTTTTATGGAGGATAGTTCAGGGTCAGGGCAGCAGGTGGACCCCCTCTTGGTCCACCTCGCCCCCTCCAGGTGCCGCTAAACAATAGGTATGAGGCTCTGGTTGAGGAAGGCAGGAAAAGTCAGAACCTTTTAGCAGCATTTTGTCAGTTTCCCTGGTCTTCAGAGGAAACCATGTGAAGAGAGAACTTCACAGCTATCAGGCATTCTCCAACAGACTATACAGTGATGAGCAATGCTGCTAAATGAATGATGGCACATCTGCTTTTTCCAGCACAGGTTAGTGCATATGCAATTGAAAGAGTGACTATTTTGCAATAAAAGAGTTGAATGGGCTTTTGTCTTCAATCAATCCAAGGTTGATTTTATGAAGGAATATACATTCCCTCTTTGACCTTGATGAAAGCAAGGAGTTTGTAATGTAAAAAAGATAATTATTTTCCAGGGTTTTAATTAGGAAAATAAAAGTGGTAAAGGAAGTGCCCAAAATGTGCAATTAACAAACATTAAAGTAATAAAATATTGACCCTATTTTTTTCTTTTATCTATTCCGTCCCAGTTCCAACACTTGAAGCAATAATAGTGGCTAACAATCAATAGATTCCTAATGAGATCAGCTCACACTACACCCACAATAATTATCTTTTGAAAAATCAATAGGGAAGGAAATGTGAGAACAATTTGATATAAGGTACAACTTCCTCTATTTCTTTATATATTTATATACAAGATCTCCTTTCCCCCTGCAACTTCCCCCACCTTAGAGGCAGGAAAAATGTCTCCACCTTGGGAGATAATAGTATAATTAAGATGTATGAGATGTACCTGCCTGTGACACGTGAAATAAAAATATAATGAAGGAAACAATGCAAACATGTATAAAGGGACTCCTCACCCTCAGCAACAGCATTTGGTGCCATGAACAATATTCTTACTCAGAAAAAATAGTCTTTCATAATAATCATGCTGTATACAATGATATTCACAACAGACCCAGGATGGCATGGCTGAGAAGGTGTCAAATACAGAAGTAATTTTGCTATGAAATACCTAGGAAATTACATCCCAAACCTCTTTCTGCTGTGAATGTTTCTGTTGGGATTGATTTATCACTGTTGATCCAGTTTTCACTGGAAAATAATTTAATGAAAGTGGAATGAACACAGAATTTCAACCTAGTTCCATAGATATAGATTATATCCCATGACTCCAGGATGATACTGTGTAAAACAGAGAAGCTTTGAGTCTGTTTCAATAAATGTCACAAACCAGTCCAGCAACTGAATACTTCCATGCTTGTGATGAAGGATAGGAGTGGTTAATGGTACCTTTGCCATACCCATCCCACCTTTACTCATCCACCACCTCAGCAAAGGAGTTTATTTTTTTAATTTGAGGTTAAGAGCATTTTTTTGTGCTTTTCATCTGTTCTGCAGTCTGTCTTCAAAACTGGAATGCATTGTGTCTGTTCCACTACCAGCATACAAAATACACTGGGAGAAAAACTCAAAACTTCGCACGTTTCCATTTAGACTTTGCCATTTTTGAAAAGCCACAGTGGTAAAATGTAAAGTCAGTGACAGATACTGTGCAGAAGGACTTAAATAGATAGGCAATATACTTGTCAGTCACAGAACATGAGAAATTTCTTATATACCTAAATATTACCCTTTGTAACCTAAGCTTATCAGAGATAAAGTTATATATGTGATATTTTGTTCTTTTCTTCCAAGAGTAGTGGATAATAACTTTGACTTCTGTATCTAAAACACCCCTCTACTTAGCTAATGTAGTGGCACTCATGCTTGAGACTGAAAAGAGATTCAATTAAAACAGCAGTTTATCCTCATTTTCTTCTGTTTCTTGAACAAAATAAGTATTTGGCATCTTTTTGGCATCTTTGTTTCTAACAGGACTGATAAAGAACTGGAATGTGTCTCCTTAAATTAACATATGATCACTTTATACTCATTTCAAGTTTTTAGTCATTATTGACCTGTGCTACTGTGTGTAATCTCTCCTTTTCCTCATCCTCCTAACTCCAGCCTGATATTTCTCTCTCTCTTTGCCTCCCATGCTCTCAGTGGTCTTTCACATCCTCAGCTGTCTGTTCCCCCATTCTCCCTGTCCTCCCTCTCCAGTCAAGTACCTCATGAGCAGCTTTGGTTTTTGTTCTTGAAGAAACAAACATTTATTTTCTCAAATCTCTACCTTCTGGTATACCTGCACTGTCTCATCCATGCCCTTCTAAAGCTGTTGCATTCTTCGAAGCAAGAGCCCCCAGAAGCTGAAGAGCTTCCAGCAGGAGCTTTTAATCTGTTTGACACTGAATTTGAGGATGAAATGCACTGGTTCACTGGGTTCATAGGTCTCAAAATAACTCAGGTGAATTCACTTCACTTCAAGATAGAGAGAAGGACCAGGAATAGAAAGAAACATTCATAAATATTATGCATCATGCCAAATTTCACAGAAAAATGAGATGCTAAAAACATACTGAACATTAAGACATAAGAAAGAAGCACCAGGATTACCTAGGATCTCTTAACTTTGCCTCTTAAGCCACAGAAAGTCTTACACTCCAACTGTCCATCTGATGTTTGTTCCCAGAACATTTGCGTTGCTATCTCACTTGAGAAGAATTACCAGTCCTTTGCAGGAGAAACGTTTCCCTCTTTTCTCTGAAGGTTGCCATATAGAATCATAGAATGGTTTATGTTGGAAG
>NW_010158843.1:31259-32532 GCF_000695765.1 Mesitornis unicolor | reverse complement strand
CTAACGTTCTGTGATTCTGTGATGCAGTGAAAAGTGAAATTATTAAATAATATGAGTATGTACTGCTATAGTTAGTATCTTCTGAGGATCTCAAAGCATATTATAAGTACAGTACATAGTCTCTGGGTTTCATTACCCTCATCTCATGGATACCAATGGTGGTAAGAGAAATAAAGGAGTTCTTACTATAAGGCAAGTTAACTGTATTTCCATCAATATATTAACAAGTCAAGAATCCATATAAGAAATACAAATGAATATGGTCCCTTCCAGAATGCTATTAATAGAGCTTTACTAAATGAGAACCATTGGTGACGATCTTCATGCTGCCCCTTCTGAAAAAATAACTTAGATTGGTGATTTTAAGTCTTTTGGTGGGGAACATCAACTTTATTGATATTACTTGTGCTGTGTTTTCCTGGTGGACTATATTTTCTGTTACAGGGAAAAGACAGCAAAGTTTAATTTAATTGAATACTATACTTTCATCACACTGATTGTGTTCTTCATTGAATGTAAAATAAAATTCACTATTTTGTATAATACTTGATATATCTTCTTTCAATTTGTTTTTATAATCCCAAAATAAATGAAGTGCCTTAAATTGTATAATCTAGTTTATAGTTTTAAAACCATACAGAAATGAAATATTTGTGCTTTTTTATTGGATGTCTAGGGTTTCCTCTTACATTTTGTTTCACCATGGTAAAAATAGTGTGCTTTAATCCAACAACTGAAAAAAACCCTGTAAATAAAATAAAATTCATTTCTGAAGGAATGTGTAGTTCAGTTTCTCTCAGGAACTGAGTACCTTGTGAGATTCAGCATTTAAAGCTTTTTACAGTAGCTAAGCTTTTACAATAACCTTGTGAGCTAAACATTATCCTTCTGTTGTTCATAAGTAAACTACCCTTAAAGAAGCTTAAGTACTGTATTTGAGGCCACAGAACAAAGACATTCTGTGGATAAATAGGATTTTTATTTTATTAAACTGGGTGGTTGTAGCTAGGGATAAACTGGACAAAGTTTTGGTATACAAGTCTTCTTTACTTTTTGGTGAGATTGAGTGAGCAGAAACATACTTATCTGGTTAGAATGAGAGAAAACACTGAAAATACTTTCCCAGATAAGGTCACTGGTCAATATGTACTAATACTAATGCAGCAGTAATTTGGTAGCTTGATTATGGTAAGTAATATTAGTAAAAAGTGTTAATCGGGAAAGTATTTTAATTTAGCCCTAATAAAAGTTATTTGGACTATCAAATAAGTAA
>NW_010158843.1:16249-31228 GCF_000695765.1 Mesitornis unicolor | reverse complement strand
AAGAGTGTCATTTTAAAATTAGTCTTTTCCTATAGGTTTTAATTTTAACTGACGTAAGATTCACAACAACAGTAATTTAACTGACTGGGCAAGAAGTCATTCAAGATGTGCAAAATGTATTACAATTTCTTGAGGGAAAGGATTAAGCTGAATAGAAACTGTTAGTCTCAAAAGATGGGAGGAATTGTGGTATAGGCAAAAAATAGATTTTAAACACAGCTAGGCTTTCTAGAACTAAAAAAAAAATAATCCAGAAAAATCGAGAGGGATAACTCCTATCTGTATTTAGATTATTCTACTGTACCATAATCAAGGTTCCTATGAAACTGAAAGTACACAAACAAATCATTCCTCGATCTGAAATAGATGCATCAGTTTAAGGTATCAAACAGCATTTCCATTAATGAAAGTCCAAGGCAAACAGTGCTGTAAGGAGAGGTATCTATTCAAAATGAAGGACGAAGAGATACACATTTTATTTTTAAGTCTCATTTATTTCATTTATTGAAGAAATTAAGATACATTAAATAGATTTTCTGCAATACCAGTTTGCATTACTAGCAAAGTTACATTCATGATAGCTAAAAACATAGCATTTTGTAACGATTTTCTGTTTCCGTTAGCAACTGCTGTATAAGAATGTCACATCTAAAACAATGCTAAAGTAGCCCTCACAACATCCCTGCGAGGTAGGTCAGTGTTACCCTCATTTTATATAAGGAAACTGCAGAACAGAAAGTTTCAGGTCAGTGTACCAGAAAAACTGTACAAGATTCAAATCTAGAGCTCCATTCCTTGTACTGTCTCTCTAGTGTCTTTCTCCTTTTCTGAAAAAGGAGAACAGCCCATAGTAGCTGTTCTCCTTTCCCTCCCTGCTTTCCTTTACATTGTACACTTTGATTTCTCCATTTAAGCTGATGAAAATTGATAAACATCAGCAATTTCTATCTCTGAACTATACAGATGAAGTTGAACAATTGAAGTTCAGAATTAAAGTAACTGAAAATAGACTGTGAGTAGTTACAGATAGCATCACTGCATTTAGTACTGGAGACAAGTCTGAATTTTGTCACTAAGCTGCAGAAGCAGTAGTACTAACATGGCTTTTCTAAAGCAGCTCTTTTGAGGAGGTAAAAGGACTTAGGACTGATGAAGCCTCATATCTGCAGGGAGTATCCCTGACAGACTGCCATAGGGAGGGGATGATTTGTGCAGCAATGCACATTCAGTGCAGTCAAGGTCTGCACCATGTTAGGTCCTTCAACTAAAAGAGACACCACACACAAAACCCCCTACTTTCCTTAGGGCAGACAATGAAGAAGGTTGTACTGCAGAGTAAATCACTTAACTGAGGTAGAATTTGAACAATTTAAAATGACACAACACATACCTGAATTGCTACAGGTGTTCTTTTCACCAAAATTGACAAGGGCATTACACTCATGTACACTGCATGGGCTAAAAGAACAAGTGTCTGAACAACACTGTGCAACAAAATGGCCTGCTTTTAAACACAGCATTTGCATTGTTATTTTCAATTAGTTATAAAATAGCATCTTAGATCAGTAACTTTAAAATACATACGTAGTTTTCATACCAGTGTCTACTTGAGGCAAATAATGAACTTTTTTCCAGTGCTAATCAAGCACACTGTTTGTGTCTGTAGACAGGAAGAATACCGTAAAAATCAATCTTTAAATCAGGCACGGCTCAGCAAATACTAACAAGAGATCAGTAAAGAAAATTTAAGTCCAACTTGTCCAAAATGCTTGACTGTTTCATCATGTATTAAATAAGAAAATTAGAAGTTGTGGACATCAGTAGTAGTAGATCACGACATAATTTCCCATTTTATATTAAGTGGGATTTCAATTTCATCTTAATTTTTAGAGTTTCATGTCTTGGAGAACGCTCTAGGTTTACTCAACTATCCCTCATTAAAAAAACGCTAGTTAAAAAGATCCCATTTCTCAAAAGAATGAGCAATTCAAAGATATAAAAATCAACAGATTGTCTCCCTTCACATACAGTGTTCATGGGAATGGCTATCTTGTGTGTTCCATGAGAAGTCTGAAGACCAGAGTTTATTTATAGTATCTCAGATGTGGAAGCGCGTGGATATCTCAGGGCCATTATCAGTTCTCTTCAGGCTTTGAAAGAAGCTCGAACGACTCTACCCTTAAGAGGCTGTGGGGGGCGAAAATTATTCACCATTTGGATCTTCTTGTCTTCCTCACTGGTGAAAAGGAGCATGCGGAATTTCTCCAGCTGTAAATTCAGATTAAATCATTTACTGCTTAAGAGGGCAATCAATATTAATGCTTTTTAAAAAGGACCAAAGGAAAGTATTCAGAACATTTTAATCTGTTAATAGAATAGGTTCAAGAAAAGACCCTAGAGAGTATTCACAGAAAAAAAATCAGAAGCCCTGATTATTGAACAGGCTGATTATTCACAGGCTAATGGTCTTTTATTTTAGCCCCATTGTAAATAAAAACAGTCACTGTCTGTTTATCCAGTGTTCAATCCTACAAGAAGGTGAGTATAAAAGAAAAGTTTACCTGTTTCTCAGAAACGCTGATGGGTTCTTTTAGCACTATCCATGTTACACTCTCATTAAGAGGTGGTGTTGTCAAAGAACCAAGGTATGTCCAATAATCTAGACTCAAAGGCAGGAGACATTTGGGGTTGAAGCTTCTAAATTGAGCTTTTGTTCCCTGGAAAAAAAAGTGATACTTGACATTTATCTTTTTAATTTTAACTGCAGGTTAAAGGACCCTTTTTGAAAGAAAATGCTAAAGTAATCTTAAAAAGTAGCGGCTGGGGAAAAAGGTTTGGCTGCCTTATAATAACTGTTTGTAAGTGCAGCATGGCAAGTGTTACACCTGCTGCTGCCTTACTGCACTTTGGGTTCTTGTCCTATTGCCTCTACCAAAATTCAGCTCTTGTCACGAATGGTCTAAAAAAAGAAAATGCAGGAAGTGTATTCTGTATATACAGTCTGGTATGAGCTATAGATACTATCATGGCAGTTAGTCTGCTAAGCCAAATACTGGCTTTAAAAATCAAATGTTCATGTCTAAAGTTAGAGGAAGGTGAATCAACTGAAGGACCAGTAGAAATAGGAGTTGCTGCCTTAAAGCAGTGATTGCCATAACTACCATAGTCTAGGACAAGACTTATCAGCCTGTAAGAGTGCCTGAAATACTTAGTCACTCAGAAAGCACTGTATAATTGTCTGTAAAAGTGCTCACAAGGAACAGAATGAACAGCTCATCCCTAGTAGCAAACCTGCAGACCTTCCGTCATTACAACTGAGGGATAACTCTTTCCTGCAAGTAGAAGAAATCGCTTCAACATCAAGTTGTTGTTTAGTGTGTTTACAGCCTCCATATTGCTGACTAGCTGCCTCCATTTCCTGTCTTTCACAAGCATACACACAGGAGCAAGAAATAACATGCCCATTCAATAGCCTCCTGTAGATCCAGAAAGGTTAGCATTTGTAGTGCTCAATCAGTCTGTACTTGGAAAAAGTACAGCAGGTATCAATCTTCAGCAAAGGTCTCAGATACATCCGTTTAAAGACCACCTTCAGCTATCGCTGTAAGATTAGACTAGCTCAGGACCTCAAAGTTGACCCCTGACTGAGCTTTGCAGCAGAAGACAGACAACCAGCTTTGACTTGTTCAAGGCTAGGCTCAATGGAAAATGATTATTTTGCTGAGTGTAAGAGCTGAGTCTGAAGGGTCATGCAGCTTTTGATTTTAGATACCCTGTGAAAGGTAGACCCTCTGAATGACCAGTGTGGTCAGCATAGCCTTGGGAGGCATCTGAGATTAGGCAAATCAGCTGAACTTCGGAGAGGAAGAAGACAATACAACTACAGTGATGTTCTAATGATATGAGCATTTATAGTGGGTGATTTTCCATTTTAGTCTCAAACATGAGTTTCATTTTTAAAGGGTATCCCATCAAACCAAATTTAAAGAGCTTAAAACTTACTTTAAATTTTACCATGTACAAAGCATCAGTGAGTCTGTTCATATTGGCATGTTCTTTCCCAGTCTAAAAATAATAAAATAGACAGGTCAAATAAGAATGACTATGATTATGCTTTGAATAGGTGTTGTTTTCTTATCCGAATTTCAACATTTCTACTAAAGTTTAACAGCAATTTACAATGAGTTACTGGTTCCAGTCAGTCATCTGTTTTCCTTAAGCACTTCTTAAATGCATGGCTTGGTTCTCAAACACTTGACAGCATAGTGCTTTTCATCATGTAAACATGCTATTTTTGCGATTCTTACCTCCAAGAACACACCAACTACTGCCAAGCCATCTGGAGCTGCTGCTGCTTCTCCAAATGTTGCATATTTTCTGGCATTCCAGTGAACTAAGTGGAGCTTTAAAGAAAAATAACAAATAAGAATTAAACAAATTAATGACAGAAGCCATGAACATAGGTTGTCTCATGTTAACAGACACTATTGGCTGTTCACAAGAGAATGTAGGTTTTGCTCCAAAGGTATCTTTGGAAAGATGAGCAAGTTCAATCTTTTGGACCAGTCCATAAGCATGGACAGACACTAAACAAAGTTTCTATATATCAGCCTTAATTTGAAATAAATCAGGTATTAACCTGTGACCCAACTTTCCTCTTAATGGCCTTCATCCCATGAAGCACTGTACTCCAATACTCACTGGTAGACTTCAGGATGCTACACAACCGTAGTACTTGGGATAGACATTTCTGGGAAAGGCCTGTGCACTATCCTGGCTTTGCAGAACCCTCTCAAGAGTGCCCAGATGAAGCCATTTCTAAGCCATGGATAGCACCAGCATGGTCTTTCAAAGGTTGTGATCTTCAGCTGAAGCCTAAGCTAACTGAGCTATACATGGCTTCTTAGCATCTTGTTTGTCAGTATATCCTTCCCACCTGCATAAGTAAAAGGATGCAATCAGTTGTGTGCAGGCAGCTAAACTGCACAGCAAAGGACTGTTAGAGGTGCTGTGTAAGCACAGCAGCTAAACTGTGGGACTGGCTGTGTCAGGCTGAATAGGATAAGATGACTGCATCTTGGAGAAAGGGCTGCACTGCGGGGATAATTCTGCATTCTGAAAACCAGGGTGATCAACAGATAACTTCAGTGTAAGGAATAAAATTCTCATCATGGCTGTGCTGACCCAGCCATGGTGAGTAAGCAATCAGAAAACTAAGGGACATGCCGTCTCCACTGCAGAGAAAGTCATTTGTCAACAGCATTTGCATGAATTGATGTCATCTGCAAAAACACAGCATTACCTCACATGGAAAAGGTTTGCCATCAATTGTATGCTCCGATCCCTGGCTGTGCTTTGTCCCCCAGTGAAAGTGAAACTGCTTCAGCCGAAACGGATTCTCAAAGGGACCACCACTGATTGCTAGGCAGGAGACAGGAGGGGAGGGGGGAAGTTTAGCATGCTGGCTTTTTAGCCTTCTGCTAACAAAATTTAACTGCTGTCAATACAATAGTGGAAAAAAAGGCAGCAGCATCTCCTAGTTGCCAATATCAAACATGTGCATCATTCGGATATTTAGGACTGGATTCTTGATGGAAAGCACCTAAATTAATGTAAAAATGTAAATTAAAAAACATTCACTACCTCTACAGAATTCTGTAGGTTTATTTGTTTGCTTGTTTGTTTTTAAGAGTATATTTGACATATAAAGATGTGGTAGCTCTGATATGGTTATGACTTTCCAGTTAAACACAATAAATCCAAGCTGAATATTAAAAAATAAATCACAATTTGAAACTCATGTATCTAAAATATTTTCAGCAGTGCAACTTGAGATTTTGTGCAAGAGAGTGTAGGCAATTCAGCTAAGTATTTCCTCTTTAGAGTGTCTTTCCTTCCTGTGGAGGGTATCTATATTCTGTTTCCTTTAAATACCTGATCCCATAAAAGAGGTAATATTATAGCCTGTACTTTATATGACACCATTCAGAATCTCAAGTCACCTTATCAAGGTGATGGAGGAAATGCTACAGAGAAACTTCATACATCATTTAGAAATAACACTTGAGAACAAATTAATGTTTAAGATACCACCTACAGAAGATACTTCATCAACAGCATCAGTAATCCTGTAATTTTGTATGGCACTAAATCAAATAAATTTGGCTCAACAGACATGAAAACCCAATCAAAGTCAATATAAAGAAAATTAAAGCTACATTTAGTGTCTGTAGAGCATTTAGTGTAGTCCATAACATTTTAAGAAAATTAAACCTGGGGCTTGCACAGAGTTACCACATGTACACAGTTCCAGCTGGCCTTCATGCAGGAAGCTGACCTTGCCAAAGCAAAGATTTTAGTATTAAGAATATAAAGGCCTCTTCGTGTGTTTTTCTGAACTCAGCAATGGAATGCATTACTTGTCTCAAGCATTATTTTAAGCTATGGTGGGTTACTGTCAAAATTATGTTGTGTCATTTATGCAGAGCTGTGAGTCACTAGATCTATTTCAACACAACTAAAAACACTTTAAAGCACGTTTTCCACTCCTAGCAGTCTTTTTCCTTGAAAGTGTTATTAAAACAAGGCATGTGCTTAGTGTAGAAAGGGCAGACGTCTTCATTCCTGCACGTGCTCCGAGTCTGTATCTCTAAATGCAGAGTAACAGATGATGTTCTTAAACTTATAAAGCTGAATAAAGTTCACAGTTAAGTAGATACAGTTTAGCTTAGAATTGCACAAAAGCAGTTGGCAAGCAAAGATAATTCTCTTTGTAGGGTGACATGATTAATGGATCTGTGTGTTAAGACTTTGAAAATTGCACATCCAGTCTTCTCTTCAAACTCAGTAAAGATGCTTTAAAACCTGACCATTCAGTTGGGTAGTTTCTTAAATTTCTTCCAGACGAGGCATTTTAAAACAAAATGGCTAGAATTAAGACCTCCCCAGCCCTTATTTCAAAGGATTACCATCACAGACAAGTCACTTCACAGAAAAAGTCACTTGTTTGGAGTATCTAGGATATCCTATTTAGCTAGAATCAGTACACACAGCCAAATGGAAGATGAAATAGGGTGACAGGTTAAGTTGTTCAGTGTTTTGGTTTTTTTAGGTGTTTTTTTTTTGTTTTGTTTTAATGGACTCATTCCATTTATCAACTACTTCATCTCCATTTGAATGCTCTTCCTCTACCCTCCAGATGTAAAAGCAAGTTCTACCATGGAAGTAGAATTAACAGAAGTAATAAATCACTTAAAAAAATGTATATTCTCTGCCAAGAGCTAAGAGACGAGAATAATATAAAACTGAAGATAGTGCAACATCCACAAGTTGCTACAAACTCAGAATTAGCTGAAGATTTCATAATTTCTGAAGAAACTGAACTGCTATGAGGCAGGGAGGAAAGAAGAAAACAATGCAAGGTAACAGTGACTGGTCCAGATGCAGTTTGGTGTAGTAGACTATGATTATGATGACTATGCTGTATACACCGATGTCTGCTAACCCTCTTCTCTTCCCTACCCTTGTGGATGGAAACTGGGCTGTGAGCCAGACAGAGCTGGCACGTGTGTTAGCATCTTTGATTTGGATGATCATAGAAACAGGCCAGTGAGGAGTGTACATAACTATTCTGCACGCTTGATGTGGTCTAAGGGTGCTGGAGAAATGCATGCCCTGTCTCACAAACAGACAATCCTCATTTAAAAGGGAAGCACTGCAAGCAAACTGCTGATTTTCCTGATGCAGAAACACAGTTCTGCAGTACAATATTGCATTGCTAGAGAGACTTAAGTGAAGACAAAAAAAAATGTGAGGCTCAAGACAAAATATAAAGGGCTCTGATCATATGCCTCATTCTAAACTGAAATCTTACATCACATAAAATACACTGTATAGGATGTACTTAATTGTTTTCCTCACTCAGTCACAAGGCATACAGAGTTAGTTGGCTGTGTTGTCTCACCTGTTTTGTCATCAGTATCTTCAAACTCAACCATAACTGAGTGGCCATTGTTGGAGATGTTGAGAGATGAACATGATTCATAAGAAACAATAAGCGGCTTCAGGTTAGGGTCATAAACGGCTCTTGCAGAAACTATATCAATAGGCGACTGGCGGTTCCCTTGGGCAATAGGATAAGATTTGTGCCACTCTGAAGGTCCTTCAAAAAGAAAGGAAGGCACCATTATTTTCTTCCCACTATACACAAAATAATCACTACGTGAGACTTGAAGTACAGCTTGCTGAGCAGGAGTGACTTGAAAGTTTGGTACCCGAGAAATTAACTTAAATTCTAAGTTGGTGAGGTTTTGTTAGCACAAATAAAGGCTGCAGCAAGATGAGGGATTCAAATATATTGTACAAAATACAGTGAGGAAATCACAGCATATCAACAGACTGCTCTATCTTCAGTTACTTGTGCCACTAATTTTCTGCGGCATTTGTAATTACATTGCTAAGGTGTCTGGAGACCTCCCAGGGTGGGTGCAGGCATAAACACACTTGCATGCACACATACACTCCCCCAAGGAAACAGCATTTAATTCTTCCTGGGAAAGATAGTATAAAGCTCCGGTGATTCAAATTAGATGCAGATGACTCAATCTCTTAGCTACTGACTCTGCAGTTATTTTTAAAACCATTTTATAACTGCGGTAAGTCTTTATGTCAGCTTCATTCTTCACTCATGCCCATTATGGTATCTCTCTACCCTGAGAGAAGGGTATAGTGTGATAATTAACATTTTTTGGACTTTCTGACCTGAACAGAGTGGGGAAAAAGACCGATTTAATAACATATCTCTGCTGCCAGAGCGGGAACATTCTTATGCTGTTTGAAATAACAAAACCTTATCTGTATCAAAAAATCACTTATTCTTACCACATTTTTCCCCTACTTTGATCTAGTATAAGAAGAAGCAAGGAAATTCTTCTAATGCTTATGTTCAAGGAGTATTAACAGTAACGATTTTACTTTAAGATACCCAAGAAGCACATTTTTAAGTGTAGCATTCTCACAGACTTTCACAAGGGGAAACTTATTTTATTGAAGCACAGGTATTTACCGTCCTTGAGTTTATGTAACAAAAACAGTGATCTATTTTACTCTTACTTGTCTTTGGCATTTTCTGAAGAGCTAAGCTTATAAAATAATATTTTTTCTCAGCCTGCCTATGAAGCAGATTTAGGATTTAAAGGCTGTTACACAAGCTTAGGCAATATAATTTGTCTCTTACGAGCTTTGTAAGAAAACACGTGGTTTTGTTACTACTAGTTGTATGTCCAAACACATGACACTATCTACTAGCACTAGCCAGCTTCACTTAGCATTCGAACTTGCTTTTAGACTCACAGAAACTAAAATAATTGCTTTTAAGAGACAGACTTGCTCCTGAAGGTTATACAAAAGACTCTTGTTGGATACTCAGCAACTAAAATAATTGCTGTCAAAGGAGAAGGACTGGTGTAGGTTATAGAGAAGATTGTCTTATTGGACAACACCAGTCAGTCATCCATCCTTCTCTGTAAAGGATACAGTCGCTATAAAACACTATTGTAGGAATCTTTCAGTAACTTCACATGTCCTCTCGCTCTGTGACACACATTCTTGGAGGTGGGAAGCAAAGGAGGATGATTAAATTAAAAACTGTCAAATCAGAAAGCATAAGTTGTTCTATATGAGGTCTGATACTGAACTGTACAATTTATTTGTGTTCTAGAAACATATAATGTATACCTTATTTTATTCACCTCTGTGGAAGCCTAGATATCACATTTCAACAGCTGCACAGGATCAGAAGATATATTACTGCTCTACTAAATCTTCTTTACTTAAAAGAGTTGCTTTTGGAATGACAGACACGGTTAATCCTTTTCATAACAGCTTTCTGGAAGGAGACCCATCTGTAATATCTGCAGCCTGAAAGAAAACCACTCAGTACTGCTTCCCTCAGTTTTGGAACACTGATTGCAACACTGAAAGGCAGCAGGCATAAGTTTGAGCATCTTCTGGTCCCACTTTTCAGGCACTATTTATTATCAATAAAGTCATTCATTACCTGCTGTATATACTTGATGCTTGCAGACATCAAAACGCAGGCAGCTCTGCCGGGCTCAGGCAACAGATCTAGAAAGAAAACGAGTGGGGGAAGATAGAGAGAGGCAGCACGGAAATGCTAAAACCTACCGTCATCCTGCCCATATCCCCAACTGTTGTGGCCAGTCATCACAGGGGGCTGCACCCTGCTTTACTCCCAGCTCTCCGATCAGGGCACTGCTGCTCACCTGCCTTTATAGCGGCTCACCGTGGGATAGGGTCAGCCCCTTAAAGATACAGAGCAACCAAAGCGACTCCTGCAGGACAGGGAGAGCTCCCGCCTTCCTCCTGCTCCCAACTTTGCTGCTTCTGCTCCTGCTGCTGCTCACTCTTTCTGCAAACTCAGCACAGGAGAAGGAAAATGTAAAACTGAGATAACTGAGGTCCCATGACTTAGAGAGGAACCAAGACTGTCCAGGTGACATGGGGATCAAATTTAGGAAAAAATAGTACTATTTTCCCATTCTACACCATAAGGCAGCAAAAGCCATAACCTGCTCTGAGCATCAGGGCACGTAACATGTGCAGACTGTAATGGGAACTGCCCTTCTCACCTCTGAGTTCTGCAGAGGGAAACATCACCTAGTTCCTGCCTCTCTTTTCTTAAACACTCTTTCCAGCTGCACAAAAAATGAATGGTGTTTCCCCCTGATTTGTAATTAAAACTTCAGAATCAGTGCTTAGATGAGGTGGAGAACATTCTCATCTCAGAAAAAAATTACTTGCGCTATTTTTAAATAACATAAAAATCACACTAATTAAGGATAAATTGGCAATCTTTTTTTTTCTTTGTAACTCTAAAGAAACTTTTTAAAAAGACAAAAATAAAAGTGTGATTATATTAAGGAACAGAACATAGCAGACTCTAGAGAAAGGAGCTGATCTGCAAAGCCTCAGTTATCTGGTAGGACCCAGTAGCTGCCTGCACCCTGCTAAACCCATGAAGAGGCTACAATGAGATACCAAATCTGCAGCTGTAAAATGTCTTTGTGGCAAGCACAATGTCTCCTTTGTAGTAATTTTGTCAGATCTGAATATCTGATGCTGTCCTTCAAGGCTACAACATATTGATTTTCACAAAGACAATAGCAATCACGAATCAAGTATTCTTCCATTATGCAATCAAGAAAATGGAAGGAAAAAATCAATGAAAGCATTTTATGCAACTTTTATGTTGTGGTACTGCCTTGTAAGAATGAATGTCCTTTTTCAGGAGTTCTTCATAGGATTCAGCTATAAAACCCTTGAGATTCACTAATGCAAGCTAAATCACTCAATAAGGGATGTAAACTGCCACAGCGTAGTTCTGCAAGGACTTACTCGGGTCAACATCTCAATTTATTTCTGTTAAACTACTGTGGTCTACTCAGGTCCCCACATAACCCTGACAGGCACCAGGCACTGACACTGCAGCTATGTCTGTGGCCAAAGAGTCTGCACACACAGGTCCTCCTGGTGACACAAATACTGGAGTTGTACCACAGCGCTGCTACTGGGTTAAAATACTTTGCTGCTTAGGACGACGAATGATCTGTGCGAAGTTGTGATGCTTTCATTCTTAGTCTTGTGTGGCTCTGTGCTGCGTTTATAGACAGGGAAGCCAAATGTAGACAGACTCAGTCAGATAGAAATAGTCAGGAAAGCTGTTCTAGACCATGGGAAAAAGTACAAAAAATACCAACTTACCAGTGAAAAGAAGAAACAGAAGAGGAATTTTGTATATTAAAAAAAGCAGGCTATAGATTAGGGAAAATCATATGCAAGAGAGAGAATAGTGAACAACTGTTTTAAAGAGAAACTTGAAAACTGAGGCTCAGATCTTGCTCACAGGGCATAGTGCCATTGAAGTGGCCCAATGTCTACATGCATTTGACACCACCCACCACTTTAGCTTTTACCTTCCTGCATTCAGAAACACACGGAAGTCCACATAAGTGGACTACAAAGGCAGGGCACAGGAAGATCTCCAAGACAAGAGAAAACATACTGAAGACATGGCAGGAAGTGGACTCCACAGCATGGGGTTTAAATGGTTGGATTTAGAAACAGTGAAAAAGGGCAGTGACAGTACCTGAGAGGAAAGACAAAAATAGGTTCAGTAACATTTTAGCTATAAATGATAGCCAGTGTGTATAGGGCAGTTTAATGTGCTCCCCCATCCAATCAGCCTTCTTTCTTTTTGAGGAAAAGACTAAGTTTTCTTTAAAGCTAGAGTAATACTGCTGCTTATACAAATAGCACATTATTCTGTAACCCTGATGCCTCTTGGTACTGACTGCCTCTAAGAATGGATTTTCACCGATTCTGTCCTCAAAGTACCATTATCACTTCAAAAGTTACAGTAGCAATCTAATTTTGATCTCAGTTTTATTAGCTTACGTCAAGGATAATTACATCACACTCAGTGAAAACACTTCCGTTTTCCCATCCCTCTGCATGGAATAATTACCTTTATTATTTAATTTTAGCTCCCTTTATTAAAATTGCTCTCTAAGAACCAACCATTACGGTTAGAAAGCTTCAGGTAAGATTGGAATGCCAAATAGAAGTTGCACATATTAAGCTTTGCAGGTTTGAAGAAACTGGATTTTGAATTTCTAAGGCAAGTTGTCTCTGTAATACAGAACTGGAGTACTTGGGAGGTATTCGCACAAGGAGATCATGTCATTTGAGGATAATGCTTTTTGTAGATATTACTGCATCACCGTAGAGGGGCAGGGCTGCATTTTAGGAGACATAAAACGGAAGAAAAGTTTTTTTGTTCCAAGGTAAATGGCTAAATGGCACTCCAAGTGTATTTGCTTAAGTAACTTGGCAATTATTTTTCCTGAGCATCTTTAATAATGGCAACATAGACTTGAGAACAAGGTGTCATGTGCCTTCTTTATTTAATGCATATGAGTGTAACTGATGTGTCATTGCCTATTAACAAAAATATGCCAGGAATACAGTCAGTTTGGGTACAGGCTGCTCACTTGGGAGCCTTTGAAGTACAATAGGTAGGAGCAGATTAAATGTTAAAACATTCATCACTCCAGAGCTTGCCTACACCTCAGGTTCTTGAAAGAGTATCTTGTTTACCCAGGCAGCTCATCTCTCTTCTTACATTGCCACTACTAATGCTGGCAGTTTCCAAATGGGAGTTACACTAAGGGGACATCTGTTCTTTATGTGTGCGTTAAAGTAATTTATAATGAATCCAGAAAGCACTTCACAAGGTAAATATAAACAGCAGGGTATACTGCCAATGCTAAACATTAAAAACCAGAATCATTCCAGATTTTTTTCATTTTTTTTTAGTATTTTATTTAAAAAGTGACTGCCTACACTTGTTGATTGACAACAGAAGTTTCAAATTTTATATTCTCAAGTTTTTCTTTGCAAACACAAAATGTGATAACCATATATGGAGATTCTCATGCATCTAATGTAACTTCAGGAGTTTCTCCCACAGCTACATAATGAGATTAATGAGATTTCTAAGGGAAAGAACTCAACATTTATTTATTGGGAACCTCTTCCTGGCATAAGGGGAAAAACACCCCAACAGTCCTTAAATAAAGAAAGGGTTGAGAACAAAAGGATAAAAAGGATAAGCGTAAAAGTAACAGTCAATTTTGCAAGACAAAAAATCTGAATAAAATATGGGCCAAGAGGAAAGAAGGCATTTATTTGGAACATGAGGTGAGGCAGAAAAGGAGGAACGGGGTACCTGGCTCCCTAGGAGTTTCCCAGCCTTCATATGTCATTTTCTACAATGACTTGTCTTTTGACTTTTAAAGCTATGTACACTTGGCTGCTTTATAACCAGAAATGGAGACTTAATTCTGGAACAAAATCTGAAATAGTAATTCTTATAATTTATGGTTTGTCCAGTTGAAACTGTATAATTGTAGCAGATAGCAAGAACAGAACGAGATAACTTTTGATTTTGGTAAACAGAACATTCCTAGGAATATTGCAACAGACACTGAAATTACAACAGAAGGAAGGATTTACTGTGACGTAACAAACACAAAGCCTGAGAAAAAATTAACTTTGGAGGAGATACTGTATATGGGAAAACAAAAGAGGAAGCACTATATTGTATTACAAGGTCATCTGCAAGGTATAAAGCACTAAATTATAATTGCAGTGTTATATAATTTATTTCAGTAGATATATAGCAAATTAAACTTACTAAAGAGAAGCAGACTAAAAGGGTAACAGAATAAATACCCTTCCATGGGCTAACAAACCAGCTGGAACAAAGCACTCATTTTAGGACCTCTTTTGTTGTTGAAACAGTGCCAGAGATGTTGGTCGAAGTTTTTTAAATGTGAAAGTTTTGGGGTTTTTTACACTTTCATAGAACAATCTATATTGATTCTAAATAGAAAGATTTTTACAAGAAAAGTACATAAATGCAACATTTCAGATTTTACTGTCTCATTACTACATAAAACTAATAATGTACACCATCTCTGGAGAACACATCTGAATTTATTTTTCTGAATGCAGGTATCTGCAGGGCTTCTGACTCAGACCAGTGTAAAATGCTTCAGAACTTCATACCAGGAAGGGGGCTGAGAGATTAAAGGAGCTAACCATTTTGAATATAAATTCTGGGAATGTCACTTATATTTAGAAATCTATTCCTGAAGGAAACAGCATCCTGTGTCTGTATGCTCGTGACTACCATCAACCTCAGCATCCCCAAGGCACCAAGGCCTGCTTTCACAGCACACGTTTTTTCCACGGTTTCCCAAATTGCCGTCTCAATTCCACTGAACGACGGCGGCTCTTCTCACATCCCCGAGGATCTGCTAAAATCTCCGTGTCAACAGCAACGCTTTCACCCGTTTACACAAGACTCAAGCAACACCCGTGACTCACAGAAGCAGC
>NW_010158843.1:15774-16201 GCF_000695765.1 Mesitornis unicolor | reverse complement strand
GATCGGGGAATCGCGGGCCGGGGGCCCCGGCGTCTCGGGTCAGGCGGGCCCCGCTGGGAGCACGCAGGCAGCCACGGGACGCTCCGAGAGGAACCAGGCGCGACGGAGGGCCAGGGCGCGTCCGTGTTTAACCGCGACGTGCGGGGCGCAGCCCGCAGGCTCCTCCCGCAGTGATCACCGGAGCGACGCAAGCACACCGATGCTACACTGAGCCCCACGGGCCTTCCCCGGCCCGAGGAGGCGGAAAGCCGAGCGCTAATTCCGCGGGTCTACGCTGCTCCGTCCCCACCTCCCTCCCCGGCGGTCTCACAGCGCCCCCCAACAATCCCGCGCCCTCCGCGCATGCGCCCGCGTCTGCGCTGCATCTGCCGTGGGGGAGCGCACGGCAATGGCGCAGCCGGGAAGGGCCAGCCTGAAGGAGCAGAGA
>NW_010158843.1:0-15502 GCF_000695765.1 Mesitornis unicolor | reverse complement strand
CCCGCCTCTAGTTGCCTGTTCAGGCGATGGGCCTGTTCTGCGGTCGCTGGCACTGAGAGGCACGGCAGGTGGCCCGGCTGGGGCCGCGCTTCGCGGGCAGGGATGCTCGCTGCCGCTTGCTGAGACCCTCGGCCGCCCGGGCTGTGCCCTGTGGATGACGGGAGGAGCCCGGGGCAGGGGGGAAGCTGCTTCCGAACTCTTCGGGCTGTTGAGGGTCGCTCGCCCACTGGGCGCGCCGAGCAGCTGTGGGGATGGTTGTGCCAGCACAGGGGGGCAAGGCAGAGAAGAACAAAGGTAAATGAGAGAAGGGCGGCTTGTACTGGGGCCAGCCAGTGTTTGGGTATGGCATGGGTTAATTTTCACATGCCTGCAACACAGGTGAAAGTCTCAGCCGTATTATAATGCTTTGCTGTGGCTCTCTTCTGCAGCTGAAGAGAGTAAAATTACTGCCTCTGTGAATGGGGCCTTTATGGCTGAGGACTACCAAGTTCTGATTTCAGCCCGAGTATTATTTTATAGATGTCTTAAATACGATTGCCAAACTCATCATGAGTGATTTCTATCTGCTCATATGTTTTGGTGTCTTGTATTATAACTTATAAAAATGTATTATGGATAATAAAACTTATGGAAAAGAGAATATTAACTTTTAGGACAAAATTTGTGTAAAGAGTGTTTTGACCTGTGCTGATTTTTAAGAAGTTAAATATGTTACAACAGCAAGAGGTGTATGCATTGATAAGGTGTAGAGTATAAAGATGGAGAAAATGAAATGCCAGTGAAATTGGGTTGTTCTTGAGAAAGTTTCAAGTTTGTCACAGTAAGTTTTCTTAAGGAGAGCTCATTTTGGTTAGTGCTATTTAGCTGCTCTCAACAGTGATTGGGAAGTTGAATGCTAGCGTCCATTTGTGATTGTTTAATTTTTTTTATTTCTTTGTATTGGCTTTACAGTCCGAAATGAAATAATTTCAGAATGTTTCTGTTTCTATCTCAATTTAGATTGTGGGGTGACCATGGACAAGAAGCTTTAGAATCTGCCCATGTTTGTGTGATAAATGCAACAGCGACAGGAACAGAAATACTCAAAAACTTAGTTCTACCGGGTCAGTAGATATCTGTCCTGTATTTTCTTTGTAATGTATCTGCTAATTTCGTAATGCCTAGTTACTCATAATAGTTTTTTTCCTCATCTAAGGTATTGGTTCATTTACAATTGTCGATGGGAATCGGGTCTCTGGAGAAGATGTTGGAAATAAGTAGGTTTGTCACTAGTTTCCGATACAAACTGGGAAGTGGCAGTGTTTCATAAGTAGTTCCATCTCTATACCTGTTAAGAAATACTATAAAATTCTCTGTAATTTTAAAAGCCTCTCTGTGTTTTTTCCAGGTCTTTTGTGGTTTTGGATGTTTGTGATGTATACAGCATGCATGATAACTTTGATATGAGCTGCTAAATTTTGCATAGCTTTTTTTAGTTGCTGGTTTTGTATCTTGCATGTTTATTTGCTTCACAAATCAAGTTTATAAAGACGGTGATCTACTCAATACTAAAACATTTAAAAATAACTTGTTTGCTATAGTCTTGAGATATGACGATGTATGTATTGCTTGTGTTTCAGCATGGCTACATAGATTTTCTGTAACTTTGGTGATGAAAACCACTTACTTTTCATTAGTTTATCATTCTGAAACTGACTGATAGCCATTTATTAGCTTTCATAGCTTTAAAAGCTAATAAAGATAAGAAACTCTTTACAAATTCTATAAAAATAGGTCACATTCTTTTATGGTTCAGGTGGATACCTACAAATAGCTGTCTGCTTACAGGGGTTATATGTGGGGGAAGGATATTCTGTTACATGAAGAAATGGGTACTAATGGGTGTTTAATTAGCCTAGTGAAAAAGAATCTGCAATATCATCTGGTTTCTAGAGGAGTTTGGCATGTCTTGTTTTTCTGATTTGTGGCTCAGGTATTAGAAGGTTTTTCATTTAGAAACCTACCATGAGGAAAATACTACAGTTGTAGGGAGGAGAAAAGCAGATTTAAGGGGGAACTCTGTTTATTGATTATGAGAGTCAGGAACTTATTCCACACAAAAAAATGTAGCTTTAATATTGGTTTTCTTCAAAATAATGTCACGTGTAACTTTCTTTCTCATCTTCTTTTCAGTTTCTTTCTACAAAAAAGCCATATTGGGCAGGTAAGGAGATAATAAATATCACTAGGTGTATTGAAAGCATGAAAGTTTGAGTAAATACTCAAATGTAATATTATGAGTAATGTTAAAAACATGTATGTATAGGTTAAAAGCTGTTTATTCTTTGACAAAATTCCCCATGCTTTTTAGTTGCTCATAAATGAGAATATAAGCACAATTCTGGAAAGATTGAATGGAGAAAATGAGCTTGAAAGGATAAGGTGAAAGAGAATTGTGGTTGAAGGAATAAATCTAAGAGTAGAGAGGTAAATAGGGAGGAGAATCGTAAAAACAGGAGAGTACAAAAGACATCGATAACTCCTGGTAACTAATAAATATTACTAAAAATAGTCTCAAACACATCTCTGCTGTTAAGGCATTTATTTTGTCTTTAGATAAGCAAGGCTTAGAATAAGAAATTCTAGCTTACGATGGAGTCTTTTTTTTTTGGCATGTAACGTATGTAATATATAGTATATGATATAAAGTATATAATAATACAGTATATGATATAAATTATATTTCAGGAGATTAAACATTGTTTTGATTGTTCTGAAACAGAATCGTGCCCAGAGTGCCACTGAACTCTTGCAAGAATTGAATAATGATGTTTCTGGAAACTTTGTGGAAGAGGTTTGTTTTCCTTAGCTAGTTAGTTGTATGTTTCTTGTTATACAATGTGATAAAAGTATGAAATAATGGCTGTGTGTTGTCTTTGTAATGTTGCAGTTTAAGTAGCTTCATGATAAAGCAACGTTTGAGAACGAAGATCTTAAGTTATTTGCAAAATGTCAATTTATGTATTTTAAACATTTTTTTATTACTTTGTTATAATATTATGGCTTTCATTTAACTTTTTACATTGAATGTTGAGACTTGCTGTGTATTCAGAAATTTTCCCAGTGTTTCCTGATATACTTTTTTTCCCCCCACTATTTAGAGTCCAGAAAAACTTCTTGACAGTGACCCTTCCTTTTTTAATCGCTTTAACTTGGTAGTTGCAACACAACTACCAGAAAGGTAAAGAATCGTTTGAAGTTGTTTGTTTGTTTTCATCCAGTTGTAAAAGCAGGTTTAATTGCAGGCATAGTCTTGCAGGAAAACTTATGCAAAACAGAACTCTCATTGTGAAGGAAAGTTACAGTAAATGATGGTGTTTTTCTATGGGTCTTTTTATATGTTAATACATAGTTTAAAATCTTTCAGATCCATGCCTGACTCCTAGGTGTATTTGTCTGTGTCAAGTACTATTTTGTAGCCCAAGATCATGATAAAAAGTAGTATTCTTTTGTAAAACTTAACAAATCTGTGGTATCTTCAGATTTTTTCAAATGAATGTTATCGTTTGTGTAGGTCTTTCCATTTTACCTATGCTCATATTATATTATATTTTTAATTCTGTTGCCCATATAAACTTTGTCAAGACCAGAAGTTCTTGAGGTTTTTTTTAACCTCTTCCTTTTTTTTTTCCTGCTGAGAGGCCTCTTACATAGACTCATAGAACCATTAAGGTTGGAAAAGACCCCTAAAGTCATCAAGTTCAACGGTCAACCTAATGCCAGCATGCCCACTAAACCATGTCCCAAAGTGCCACATCTGCGTGCTATTTGACACCTCCGGGGTTGGTGACGCCACCACATCCCTTGGCAGCCTTTTCTAATGCTTGACCACTCTTTCAGTAAAGAAGTTTTTCCTAATATCCAATCTAACCCTGCCCTAGCACAACTTAAGACTATTTCCTCTCGTCCTATGGCTTGTTACTTGGAAGAAGAGACCAACACCCACCTCTCTGCAACCTCCTTTCAGGTAGTTGTGGAGAGTGATAAGGTCTCCCCTCAGCCTCCTCTTCTCTTGACTAAACACTCCCAGTTCCCTCAGCTGCTCCTCATAGGACTTGTCCTCCAGACCTATCACTGGCTTCATTGCCCTTCTCTGGACACACTCCCGTATGCCACCTTCCAGTAAACAGTTCAGATGAAAAATGACAACTCTGAGTACTGAGAAACTTGGGGAAGAAGAACATGCTTCTGTTTTGGTAGACAGGCTGCCTCCACAGAAGCAAGAGGTTGCTGGATAGATGAGTAGTTAAATCTTGCTTTTGTGAGGAAGTGGCTGTTGTTCATACTTTATCTTACCTCCCCCTACTTACAGAGGAGCTAGAGATGCTGTCTCTTACAGAAATAAAAGCCAGCTTGCCTCTTTGAAGTGTTGATTCCCTTGCAGGCATTTGTGGATAAAGAATATTTCTTATGTGCTATTAAAAAAAAATTCTTATGTGGTATTGGAATTACTGCTACTGAAAGTTATGTTTATGCAACACAGATCTAATTGTTTTTTTTTCTTTCACAACTCATTGAAGTTTTATATTTAATTGGTATTTGGAGCATTTGGGAGGATAGAGTTAAATATAAGTAACCTAATAAATGTATTTCCAATGTAGTGTAAATTCACATATAAAATTAATCGCCTTATGTGTGCTTAGAATCATCATAATATTAGTGTTCTCTCAGAAAACACCTCTCGACGAGTGACTTGTACAAGAGTTAACTTTATAGCTAACTGTTGTCCTCTTGTATATCTGAAAAAAAATGTTTTCCTTACAGTACATTGCTGCGCTTGGCTGAACTTCTCTGGAATTCTAACATTCCTCTGCTGGTCTGCAGGACTTATGGACTGGTTGGTTATATGAGAGTCATTATTAAAGAACATACAGGTTAGAGGGTTTTCTGAGATAAAGGCTTTTCTGAAAGGTTTAAAGTTTTAATATGTAATGTCACTTTGATTTTTTTTTTAATTTATTAATCTATTTCTCTTTTTCCCCCTTCTTTATCTTGTGGTGTATTTAGTATTTGTTAAGTCTTAATTAATTTGCAGTTCATCAGCAGGAGCATTCTTTGAGGAATGCATAGAAATTATGGACTGCAACAAATTGTAAAATTGGTGATTATCCTGACGTTAAAGTTAACTTACACAAAAGACTCGTTTTGGGAATTAAGCAGTTAATCGAGCAGATTATGCACTGTATTTGATGTATAGCTCTGTTTTGAAGGCCGGACATAAAACTGAAATGCATTGTGTATTTTTTTCAGTTGTGGAATCTCATCCTGACAATATGTTAGAAGATTTGAGACTGGACAAACCATTTCCAGAACTGAGGGAACATGTTCAGTCTTATGACTTGGATCATATGGACAAAAAGGTTGGTATGTGGTCTGTGCTATGTGCTCCAAGATGGATGAGGACATAGAACAGGGATTCTATGAAAATGACTCTTGGCAGATGACTTTTTTTGTTGCCAAGTCTCATCTGAGCAGAGGCAACTGTGGAATCAGTCACGAGGTACTATTTTTGTCCTCTGACACAAATGTTACAGTCTGTATTTAAATATTAAGCAAGTGTGGGTCTTGGGAAGTAAGGAATATTCTTGGACAACTTGGTCTTTTGTTGGATTGATTCCTCCTCACCCTTCCTTTTTATTTTTATGATTATCCACTGCTGCAGAGCTTTGCAGTGTGGGTATTTGTACATAATGTAAGTTCTGCTCCAGAAAAATATTGGAGAACTTGGCTCAGCCACCATTCTTTTAAGTAAAGGAATAATAATGTAATAATTTGTTCTATAGTAGTTAGAGAATGTTATTTCTCAATGAAAATCTGGAAAATATCCAGTGTTTTCACAATAGTGGAAGGGATGTTAGTTTACATTTAAAATAGGTTTTTTGTCTCCTGTTTTTATATTTTCTCAACTTGACAAAGATTTATCTGCTGTTCATTTGCAGGACCATAGCCACACTCCATGGATTGTGATTGTATCCAAGTATCTAACAAAATGGTTCAATGAGGTATATTGCAAAACTCATCAGTCTATTATTATTACTACTTTATGTATGTCTTTTATAAACTAGATTATTTTGTTAATGTGTAACAGATAAAGCAAGGTGGAATCATAAAAATATATTAATGGAAATAGAAGTGATGTATGTGAACAGTGGCAAACTCTAGTGGTCTAAACCCAATGGGGTTCACAGTAGATGTTTTAAAGACAAAATGTTTTTGTTTTTTAAATTTAGAAAAGTGATCAGTTGCCTAAGAGTTACAAAGAAAAAGAAGCCTTCAGACAATTGATTCGTCAAGGTAATATATGTCCTAGGTGTCACTTATTCATACTGGCAGAAATATATCAAGGCAATATCTGAAAAATAATGAGAAATTCTCTTAGGGTTAATTTATGAAAATCTGCTGGCATATCCAGTACAATTCTTCTCCTAAATGATTGTTTTATACTAGTGGTTCTTGATATCCCAGGTTTGCTTATAAATGCAGTTTTGGCAGTGTTTCTTACTGTTTGCTGTTTAAGATCAAGAGTATGTTTTGATCTGGGTGGGAGGAGAAAAGAGAAAATCCTGTAAAAATGTTGATGTTTGACACAGAAGATGTGATGAAGAGGAAAGCAAGTGGCTTTTGATACTGCAGTTTTTTTAACTGTAAGTATTTGGTTGGTCAGCTGACCCATCAAACTGTTGGTAGTCCAAATAACTCATCTAGAGAGAGAAAGATTGTGTAGCTACTGAATACTCTGTAACAAGTATGTGAAGAGGCTCAATTTTTTTCAGATGTTTCAATCTAATAACTTTAGCGGGTGCTAAAATTAATGAGGCATTTTTAAGATCTAGAAACACATTCTCTGAAATTAGTGTAGAATAAGAACATTAACTGAATTTTTGGTATTTACTCATTTAAAGCTGGTCTGTGTGCACATTGCTGAGGGGTTCAGACATCCTTATCCCCAGCTTGGGCTAGGGAACTGATCTGATCTATAGTAATGACCTTTGGTTAAATTAGGTTTTTAGTGGAGTACATTTCTTGGTCTGGCTTACTTTGTGGGTTCACAAGTGTTTGCCATATTGGACAAAAAACCTCACTACAGCATGACTTGGGCTGGGAAGGAGAGTTGAATTGACATTTTACCACCATCGACATTAATGTAGTGGTTATGAAACTTTACTCCTTCTCACACACATAAACTGGTATATTTGTGATACGTAACTTCTATTTAACATCAGGAAAATTAATCATATGGAGAATCTACATGTAGTTAGTTTTATCAGTGCATCTTACTCATAATTCAGTTTTTTGCCAATTATTTATTATGCCACAAATACATCCCAAGCCAGTTTGCTCTGTTGGTAAGACCTAAATGATGAGATGTAATTCAGAGAATTGTGTATTTTTATTATTGCTTTTTCAATAAGGAATCTTGAAGAATGAAAATGGGACGCCAGAAGATGAAGAGAACTTTGAAGAAGCTATAAAAAGTGTGAACACAGCACTAAACACCACGGAGGTAAAATAAACATTTATATGCAAAATTGAAGAAACTTCAAATACCTCATTTTTTTCAGAACATATTATGCATTTTTAGGACAGGGGTTCCATTTGCCACATTTATATTTAGGTAAAACAGGATTACTACAATGTTAAAATTGAAATAGTACGTAGTAAAATAGAACTAGACTAGGTGGCACTGTAACTTACAGAAATTCTTTTGCTTCCTTGCTCATGCAAGGAAGCTGCTTTTCCTTTCTGAAGACCCAAATTCAAGTATAGAATGGGTCAGTAACCAGAGTTCACTAGTAGTGTATTCCTGTCTTAAACTTTATCAGATTTTCTTTTACAGATTAAAATGTAAAGTGCTTGGTACAGTTATAAAGAATTAGCAGTCACTGGTGTGGATGATACCCGATTTAAATACTTTGCTAGGAGAGGGACAGTCAGAAAGCATATGTTGAAATTGTGCTGTGTTGAAACCGCTTGCTATTGTATTTATTCTGTATAGAAATGAAGTGCTGCAAAGGACCTTTGATTCGACAAATTCAGAACTCTCCTCTTGAAGAAACATGTTACGAAATTCCTTTCATAAACTGATCAAGCTTAAAAACGTTAAAAGTGAAGTTTTCATTGTTTTTAAATAATGCTGAAGTAGTAACTCATGGTTTAGAATTGACCTCAGGTTTCCTTAATCTCTCATCCATGGTGAATTGCAAAAGCTACACAAAGTAAAAGCACATTCTTTGATTCTTTCTAGATTGTATTCTATTTTTATTTGAGCTGTGCTGATCTTTGCTTGGACGATCACATTAAATCTCCCAAGAATGCAGCGGGTAAAACTTAGTGCTGACGTCTGAGCCACTACAAGCCATGTCCCACGCTGTTAGTGATTTATTTCAGTTTGTGCCAGACTGAACTGCAGCAGTTAAGGAGTCAAAACACTCATTTTTGCTGCGCCTCTTCACTTCCCCGGCCTTTATGTGGCTCTGCCTCTGGCAGATACGATGGGCAGCTGGGACTGGTGGTACCTTTTGCTGATGCTGCTACCAGTTTTTTAAATTTTCCATGTAAAAGGTGGAAATGAGGTGAGAATTTGTTTGTGACATTCATCTTGATCAGATGTGTGAACAATGCCTTGTTCTCAGGCAGTGCTACTGTTTGAAATATGTCTGAGAAGCACTAAAATTCAGAAGAGATTTTGGTATGAAACTCTGAGGTTGCTTAGAGTTGGTTCACCTATGTAATGAGTGTTGAGATAATTCAAGAAATCAAAGTCATCTAAATACAAACCAAATTTTTCTTTTAATAGATTCCAAGATGCATTCAAGAGATTTTTAATGATGATTGCTGCATAAATCTGACAGAGCAGGTAATGAGTAATTAAGGGTAAGACTTAAATGTAGAAAAAGCATCATAAACAACATCTGTGTACATGACTGTCTCTTGTGTATTTGCAGTCACCCTCCTTCTGGATTTTGGTTCGAGCTGTAAAGGAATTTGTGGCAAATGAGGGGGAAGGAAGTTTGCCTGTCCGGGGCACTATTCCTGATATGATAGCAGACTCCAATAAATTTATCAAATTGCAAAATGTGTAAGTATACATTTTCTTCTGAGTAGTTACTAATGGTAGTAAATGGTGATGACTTCAGACATCACAAAATGCATGAATTCCTGTATTTTATTTTATTTTTTTCTTTTAAAGTGTTTATGTGGGACTGGGCTGAGGAGGGGTGTGGGAAGCATGGCAGCCTGGGGCTGGCTGCTGCTTGTATAGATGCTCTCTGCTGTTTGGAACCAGGTCCAGTTCAGCACATCCAGTTTCCTAAGGCTGGGTAGTAAGTGACCATTTATTTTCAGATCTAGTAAAGACCTTCCTTTGGGATAGTAGATCCCACAGCCCAGCTGCTGCTGTCCAAAGCAGATGGCTGCTTGAACACAGCCTTTGGTTTTTCTCCTCAAGATGTATGTCAACCTGGTTACAGGAATTCTAGTTTCCTAGATACTTAATTCTCAATACTTAAACCTAATTAATACCCTTTGGAGGGATTGTTTTGTAGATAAGGCAGATTGTGAACGTTAACTGTAAATACTAAACAGCATCAGTGTGGATCAAGATTTTTCAGAAAGGCCATCTTTATGCATGTATCCTCAACATGAACTTACTATTCCTGTGCATCATGGACATGATGCAAATTGTTGGGCCAAAAAGACTTTCTTGCAGCGTACTACATTTTATTTGCAGTCGATTGCTTCTTCCTCCTTTTTTATCATTAAAATGAAGCAGTACCTTGCAGTCGACTCTGTTAAATTTATTGTCTGTGCAATTGTACTGTTGCATTGTTCAAATGGGAAAGTATTATTTCTAATAGATTTTGATTGTTTCTCTGTAGATTCTGAAACGCAACCTGTACTAGAAAAATGGTTGTGTGTCTTAATAATGTTTACTGATCAAAATGAAATCTCTAATGTTAGGGGTACATTCCTCACAAACAGCATTAAAAAGATCTATATAAAAATGAACATCTGTAACGTCTGAAATAATTGATTGCTATTACTTCATGGAATTAACTCTAGAATGACAGTAAAGCCGGGAACTTTTATAATTATTTTGCTAAATTAAACAATAATCACTTCAGTTTGCACAATTTGTACATCTGAACTCTAAGCATCTGAATTTCCAGATCATTCTGTGCTTCAGTTCTCAATTCCAATAAGCATTGCAGGGTTTTAATTCATAGATAAAACAATTAACAGTTCCTTAAAACGAGCTCTTAAATTGAATTTAATTAAATACTGTGTTGTTGAGATGTTTGCATTGTCATAAGTCTTAACAGAACTAATACACTATGGCTACAACTACTAAAATACAGAAATTAATGAAATGTTAGAAGGCCAATGAAGGACATGTAGCAGTTATTCTGAAACTACATAATATTCTTCCTCAGACTGTTTGTAGTACTATTCATTTTAATTTTAACCAATATCTAAGCAGCGCATTTAGTGAACAGCTCAGCCATGCCAAACACACAGGGAGTTAGTAAGTGCATTCATGGTCTTGAGATAGCTCACTTCCATTGTGCAGCTTATATTTTGTCTTTATAATATAAAACAAAAATAAATGGTCTTCACTGTGAAGTTGGTGGGTTCATGCTGTAGTTATTAAGACTTCTTTATTATTAACAGATACCGTGAAAAAGCGAAGAAGGATATCACTGCTGTGGGTAACCATGCTGCTAAATTGTTACAGTCCCTAGGCAAGGTAATTACAAATGTACGACTGTTGTGGCAGGCTAGGAATACTTTTAACCTGACGTTCTCAACAGAAATAAGTCACAGGAGACAGATAGGAGAAGAGAAGGCTTAATTACCTCACTCTTTTCAAAAGGCTTAAGTAAGTTCTAATGAAATCTAATATCTCTGATCTGTTTTATTTGTCATTTTTGGTTTAGTCATATAAAGGTAAAAGGCACACAGGGATATACTATTTACAGTTTAAAATACTTCTTTTTTTTTTTTTTTGTAAGAATGACTAGTTATTTCACAATGAAAATATGAGTATCTCTGAAAATATAAATTCTCTGGTCATTGTTTGTACTGGAATAAGTATATTCTCTCTTTTAGGCACCCGAATCTATTTCAGAGAGAGAATTAAAATTGCTTTGTGAGTATGCTTGGATTCTGTTGCTGTGTTTATGCAAATGATCATATAGTTAAAAACTGTAGGTATTAATCGGTAGCTCTATTTGAATTTTTCAAATAAGTGCTTAGGAGTTGCATCCCTCATCTTCAGTGGAAGTAACATGTTCAGCATCTCTCAGTAGTGAGCGTATAAATGTTGGCTTTTATAAGTTATGGTATGTTTTCAGATCCAAACAACAGGTAGCAGATGTCCTCTACTTTCTGTCATTAGTACTTAATCACTCTTGCCCATTCTGTGATACTCACTTCAGAGTGCAGGCTCTCTAAACCTCTGGTACTCTGTAAAGGTAAAGCAGTGATGCAGCAAGTAGTACCATGGATGGCATTTTAGATTGCGTCAGTTCTGGATATGTATAAGCATCCATACAGCAGCCTGGCTAAGTCTTCCTGTAAGCACGTAGGCCAGAGCACACTGCCCCTGCGCTGGTACAGCATTTGCTGGGAGTTTTGAGTACCTCGCAGTTCCTTATTTTTGAGTGCTAGGTAATAGCTGCACATTGGGTTGTTTCATAGCAATGATACTGGAGAACAGTTTCCCACCTGTAGCTGTGCCATTAGAATATTCCAGGAGAATATGTGAGACTGTGGTAGATGTAGTGGAAGATTAAAGAACCCATGTTCATATGCAGCATGGAAGAGGAAACATGAAATTGATGGCTGTGATTAATGAATTGCTGTAGAAGAGCTACACATGTTGTGAGCTGTTACGTTAACGTGGCAGATACTTTGTGCTTATTTACTTCTAGAATCTAAGTGTATTTCACTAAAATAATTGTGATCATAGACCTAAATGGAGTTTAATAGATTTTATTACTGCAAACTACCAGAAGAAACAGAAGTGTTAAGTGCAATTCTGATAAGTTTCAGTCATTCACGTTTAACATGTCAGAGATACAGACTGGCAAAGATGTAGTAATTGGTGACACATTTAATTAGGTAATGCTCTTCTTTCTGCACCCTCTGCTTAGGCAGCAACTCAGCTTTTCTCCGAGTAGTACGATGTAGATCTCTGTCTGAAGAATACGGTTTAAACACTTTCAACAAGGATGAAATCAGTAAGTACTCCCTTTTGGAATGTACTTTAATTGCATATTCAACTTGAAATGGTTTTGTGATCAAAAAGAATTGTATGTTACATGTTCTATTTCATTATGCAGTTTTGTAATCTGGCATGAACTAGGAAGTATGGTTTCTTTTAAGAAAAGAAAAAACCTTTTTTCTTTCATTCTAAGTCTAGAATGTTGAATTCAATTTTATTTTGAAAGTTCAAAAATAACCTTACAGATTGATGCATGTTTCAGCAATTTTTTTCTTGCAGGTTTTATTTTTGATAGCACATAAATAAAACATTGATTTTTTCAGATTTCTCTTTTCTATATTTCTGACAGAGCTGGAAAGAGGCTTTCACCTGACCAAAGATATGAGAATAATTGTCTTGGCCCCTCCCAGCTTATCTTTTCAGTATGTCAGCTAGCAAACTAGTTACTTAATACTGTATTTTATTTTTTGAACTGGCATAAATTAAAACAAAATCTGGAAATAATTTTTTATCAAAGTTTAAGTGTATACAAGTTCTCTGAATGTTTTGGACAAAGTGTATATACATATGTTTTATAATATTTAAAATTCCAGTGAAAGCTCCTTGAATTAGTTGGTAATCTGCAATGTAATTTAAGTAGTAGTTAGTTAATATTTAAAGAATAATGTATGTTAAGGGATTTAAGACCTGTTTTATAATTATAGTCATTACACTTAAATATATGAAGTATGCATTTCAAATCCCAAAGTTGTAACTAAGGAATATCCCATTTTGTGTTACAGCAGCTGTCAGAGTTGAAACATTAATATCTTCACTGAACAGAATATATCAAATATGTGCAATATGGTTTTGTTATACTCTCTGGAGTCAAAATTTTGTATCTAACAGTTGACTTGCTGAGATTCTTAGTAGAGGTTGTTCTCATTAAGATTTCTCTTTACTGCAGATTTTACAGTTTAAGCACACGGGAAAGACTTGATTTCACTTAATTCAGAACCTTTCTTTTTCCATTTCATCTGTACCAGCTAACCAGTTCTCTTGCTGTTTTCAGTTTCCCATATGGATAATCCAGACAGTGAAATAGTGCTGTACTTGATGCTGCGGGCTGTAGATAGATTTTATAAGCAACATGGTAGATATCCAGGTATGTTAATACCAGTTATCTAATGTCATCAAAAGAAATATAAAGATCCAATAGTAATACTAATTAGTAATGCTAATTACAAACTACAAATACAACATTAGTTGTGGTTTTGTTTCTATATTAATATAACTTTAACAGTGTGGAAATTAAAATGATTTTTTTTCTTTGTGGACTTAAGGAATTTACGTGAATTGTTAGCACTGAAGTGCATTGCATGGATTATGTATAAGTTAAGCTATGTAGTAATTTGTCATTATAATGAATAGCATCAAAAGAATATTTGCTTATTATTAGTCTATTACTAGTTTTTTAATCAGCTTAGAAACTTTTCAGAAAAAATAGTTATGCTGCCATTTAAACCCATTAACTTTTAATGTAGTGTTACAGTTCTGTGATGAAACAGTTAACTTATTTTCCAGGTGTCTATAACTATCAGGTAGAAGATGATATTGGAAAACTAAAATCATCTGTTACTGGTTTCTTACAAGAACACGGATTGTCTGTAGCGGTGAAAGATGACTATGTTCATGAGTTGTAAGTATTATATCTTAAGTGTCACTTTGTCTGTAAAACTGACCTGAAAATGCTAACTGTTACTTTGCTCTCCAGCTGTCGCTATGGAGCTGCTGAGCCACATGCTATTGCTGCCTTCATGGGAGGTAAGAATGTCACTGCATTTCTGAGGTCCATACAAAAAAAACCCACCTGCTGCAATGCGGACTTGATTCAGAATCTCCCCTGGTTTATTTACTTTGCGTTGTCAGAGGAAAGACTGTGATCACAGAATGTAGTCAAAGATGGGATGAGAAGAAAGAAGAAAATCCTCCGCCTTTGTTCTCCAGATATGACCTCCAGTGGTATATAGAAAAAGTGCATACAGCAAGGGCTTAAAGTTAGTAAAAGAAACCAAAGAAACGTAGAAAATAACCTTGGTAGATCAATTCTGGTAGCTTAAAAATGTGTTTAAAAAAAAAATACTTGAAAGATGCTTTGAGTTAAAAAAAATGAAACAAGTAATTGTAGTACTATTAAGTATTTTAGAAAAATATGTAAAGGTATCTTCTGAAGAAATCACAGAATATTTCATACTACAGAAGAACACAAAGGGATCTCAGTGAAGTGGCCTTTCAATTTATTTTAAAGCTTAACTGTACATGATTTTTTTTAATTGAACCTCTGTATTTTATTTAAAGAGGTCACAACTTGCATGGGTCTACTCACACATTTTTACTGGTGCATGTGTGTATATATGTACACGGAGAGAGAGAAAGCATACACAGCAAAGTGTATGTAAAGCTGACTTCTGAAGTAACACTTTTTGAGCCTCTTGTACTGGGAAGTACTGAAAGGCATTTTTTCCTTCTAGGAATTACATTAGGTGCTTACAAAAGAATTCCAGTGTAGTGAATTCTAGATAAATAACAGAAAAATAACACTCTTTTACTGTTTTTTTTCAATATGGTCTGCTAACTACCTTCTGGGTCTTTGTTATCTGATTTGTTGTTTGTTTTTCTTTTACAGGAGCTGCGGCACAAGAGGTTATTAAAGTCATTACAGGGCAGTTTGTAATTTTTAATAACACCTATATTTACAGTGGAATGTCACAGACTTCAGCGACTTTCCAGCTGTAGGGTAATGATCTCGCATTTGTTGCCAACAGGCGCTGCTGCTGTGTTCTGTAAATACTGTGGTTCTGCCAATGGCTGGACTGTTCTGTATTGTTCTGCAAATTAAAGTTCCTTTATTTGTAACAATTTTAGCTCGTGTTTTGGGGTTTTTTTCCTGAGGACAAATAAAATCAAACCAAGTCCAGATTATTATTTTTTTAATTTAGAATTTTCTGATATACCTTTGAAAGAAAAAAGCAACTGTTTTGTGGCCTCGGAAGTTGCATGTATAAATTGGCTGACCTTGTGTGCAGCAGAGATCAATTTTTTTCATAAAAAATAGGTAAATGCATGTGGCGGTGGTGTTTCCCAAATGCAGAGTATGGAAACGGCTGCACTGAAAACCAAGTGATTTCCCACTAGCCGGAGCCTGGAGTCACGCCAAGGTTCGGGTGGCGCTCGGCGCACGTTACGGGGGCTCTGGTG
>NW_010158842.1:0-11800 GCF_000695765.1 Mesitornis unicolor | reverse complement strand
TCTATTTAGCTCAAACCAGGACATTAATAAAAATTAAATCTTCATCATTACTTCCCCACCCCCCATAACTTATAATCTGGTGGTTCAGAAAGATATATCTGTATATGACCAGGTTGCTTATCCTCAGGAAAAAAAAAAAAAGGAAAAAAAACAATAGAAGAATTAATTATTCTCCTCAAATTCTGTACTGATGGTTCTAATCACCAAGGAATATTTTTCTTCCTGATTATACTTTCAGGTGCCTTTTGCTTTGATTTAATATACCTTTGACAGGTGTCTTCATAATGGTTGATAGAATTTAGCCCACTGTGTGTAACTGTTACCAAGCAGAGCACGTAAGTAAGAGAGAACGTAAACATACAATTTCATATTAAGCCTATATGCCAGAGATTATGATTTTGCTATAAAAACCTACTGATCTTTGTCCATCAATGTTTTGACTTTCTATTGACTTCAACAGGCTGTGAAACTCTTGCCTTCTGGTATTGAAACTCTCATTAGATCATGCTGTGAACAATTCAGAGTAAATACAGAACTGCTAGCAAGCTCTGCAGTGCTTGGGATGCCCTTGAGGGTTTTCATCTCTAGTATTGGTCATATTTGGCCTTGTTTAGTTAAGGAGTTCTTGCAAAACATCAAATATATGGAGTATGGGTTAGAAATTGCTTTATATCCACATTTTTTACTATATAAATTGATTATAAACACTGTTTAAAATATTTCATATAAATATATTGTTAATAATAATTTACTGAAGATGAAGTGTAAATAACTCACTACATCAAATGTCAGATACAAAATGCAACTAGTGCCAAAGTTAACTGAAAAGCTGTAGCATTGTCATTGACAATATAGTATCACTGGTCACATCCTATTATAAAAATGTTGGACTTCTCTACTCTGAAGATTAAAAAATTTTAGCTGTAATCCAGGTCTTGTTTGACATGACATTTTGGAAGCAGAAGCTCAGAAACTTTTGTACATAGCTGTAATAGGATAACATGGCACAGTAGTCACAGTAATTGCTCAACTCTCCCATTGTTTAGCTGCCTTTTTTTTTCTCTTTTTCTGTTTTATCCTCTGTCCTCTCCCTCTGTTTTCTACAAGGAACATACTTGCAAAAGCATTAGAATTTTCAGGGAAAGCAAAACAAAATAAAACAAAACATAAACACAAACACAACTCCACTAACAAATAAAAAGCTCCAGTCTCACTCGACTTCTTTGTGAAGGATAGATAACAAAGTGATTTTTACAAGTGACATTACACTTCTTTGAATACAACAAAAATATAATTATTATCAGAACAAAGATGTTGTGAAAGCATTACTTCTTGATTGGCTTCCAAAATTGTACATGCTCTGAAGCTATTTTTCTTGAATTATCATGCAAGTATTCATTATCATGTCATGGTCATTCCCAAATATCTAGTTCTGGATATCTATTGAAGCCTTTAAAAAAACTGTAAGTCTCTCTTCCCTTCTTCTAACGTTCCTGTTGTCATTATACTGGACAAGGCTTTTGTTACATCATTGGTTTTCTCTTTAGACTGAAAATGAAGACCAAAAGAAGCCCAGATAAGGATTTGGAATAAACCACTGTCTTCTTTTAATCAGTTATTCTATCACCTGATGATTCCTCCCCACTCAAGGAGGGCAAACGGGAAAAGGAAAGGAGACTTGTGGGTTGAAATGGAAAAAGATTTAATAAAATAAGAAAATAATATTAATACCAATATTCATATAAAATACATAGTTATACACAGCCATAGTTATACACAGCCATAGTTACAGTGATTGCAAGCTGTGCACTCCCAGCAGTGAATGCTAGATGTCAAACACTGTGAGCACCACAGCTGCAGGGAAAGCGGTGCTCACATGAAGTGGAGGAGTAGGGAACAGAACAATGAATGAGACACACCCTCCAGGGAGGGCGATCTTCTAGGGCAGACTGCCCTCATCAGCAAACTTTCCAATTTATAGTGAGCATTATGTTTATGGTATACAGTAATTCTGTTGGCCAGTTTGAGTCAGCTGCCTTGACTTTCACTCCTCCTAGCTTCTACATGTGGTTAATTCAAAACTGGTAAAGTCCTTGATCACCATGGCAACCTGCACACCATGGCTGGCCATGAACTAAACCAAAATGTCTTACCATCTTTGTTCTTACCTAACTGGGGGCTGCATTCTTCACAAAAATGCAGTTTTCTTGAATAGGAAAACAAGGCTGTCACTAATTGGAATTTTGTATTTAGTCTTGCTAAAGCAAACTAAAGGACACTGTCCCGTCTGAAGCATATGAAGAGTGAATGACTTTTTAGTACAGAAGATATATGGCTAGTAGATCAAAATAAGAAATGTTACCTTAGACAGAAAGATACGCTGAGTTTAATGTAGGAGTTAATGAAATCTAATAAAAATGGGTACATATAAAAAGCCTCTATCAATATTATGACTAATGATCATCATTATGACATCAAGTTATGACTTTGCAAACATCTGCCTAGGTACCTGGAAGAACTCTCTTAAATCGTATTTAATTAAGACAAAAGCAAGTTGCTTGTTCCTATTTACACTAAATACTGCCTAGTGCCAAAGGAAAGATATATACATGGGTGTACCTGCCTCTTTTTCACATTCTTGAATGTCCTAGGTTTCAAATGTAGTGCATCATATATGTTTCAAAAAAATATACATTTGTTTGTATGTTTGTTTGTTTAAAAAAGTAATTTCAAATACCGTGGCCTTATAATTGCTATCTTAGCTGGTTTCTTCAAGAGAGAGCTTGCTCTAAGGAAGGTCCTAGGCAGGTCCACCTTAGTGCTTTAGCTAGCTTAGAGCATTCTCACAGCAGATTTCCAAACCAACTCTTAAAATTATGCAAGGTGAGATTTCTTTTATGAATTTTACAGTGAACTACTGAATACTTACGTCATGTTTTGGTTTCCCCAGGCATAAAGAGGCAGAAACTATGTTAAAGTTCTTCTAGCAATCAAGGTGTCTGGATACTTTCATTCCCAAACACCCAGAGCTAGGTGCATGAAATACAATACAGGTCAGACAGATAGGCAGCATTGAGGCAAGGTTTAAAAGATTATTGAGTTTGAGTTATTTTAATACACCAACTTGTCTAATGGTTTTTATAATGTTTCAGTAGATCAAAATAAAAGGATTTTTTTTATCAGGCACTGTAATTAGCTTCAGAAAAAGGATTTCAGAACTTCAAATGATAAGTGCTTCATCACTTACAGCCTTTAAGGCAAGATGCAGTATGATTTTTAGGAGAAGCTCTAGTTAAATTATTTGTTGTTGTGAACCAAAAATACTTCAGATTCAAGAGTTATCAATTCTGTGGTACATGTGCATTAAGTTATATTGAGAAGATCATATCAGTTCTTTTTAGACATAAACTCTAACAACTCTAATTTGTGAGAACATGCAAATACTATGCATATCTTGCAGAGGAATGAAAATTTTCAATCCTTGCAATTTTCAGTGCTTCAAAAATTTCAAGTTTTCAGCTAATAAAAATGAGATTTCAATTATAAATTTTTCTCAATTACTACAGATTAAATTGGATAATGAAGTCATGAAGCATCTGTTTAGGTATATTTCAGTCCACATGGATTCAGTCTGACACTTAACAAAAGGTAGATACAGCACTTAAAATGAAAGCACATATTTCCTGCAAAAGCTCAGTAATTTTACATGCTGGGAATTAATTTCATCATGTATAGCTCAATGTGCATAATTAAAACATGCAAAGGTATCATAAGTTGTTCTTTAGCTTGCCATAAGAAAAATATGTCCTTCTTAAAGTCAATAATCCTATTATATCTGAAAAGAGCACAATTAAAACATGTGTTCCAGGTGTGCTAAAATCTAAGTGGAATGTAGTTCTTCGGTGAGCTCCATATTATGTTTGTGATGTAAATTTATGTGTCTTACAAAGACAGTGAAAGGAGATTCATCACATTTCAGGTATTTGCAGTGTAAAATGTATCAGTTGGTTAACTATAAAGTCAGTCTAGTCAACCAGACATTCACGCTAATCCCTCTTATAACATGAGCACCATTACAAGACATGTCTAGAGTTTCCTGAGGTAATTTCTTCTTCCAGTTATTCCAAGACTATGGCTAAGGCAAGTATCAGGCCTATCTACTTTCATTTACTGACCTTTCAAGAAAAACTCTGTGTCAAACCACCCTCCTACTGCATTGTTGTGATGACAGTATTACTCATATAGACACCAATTAACTTCTGAAGCTGTGATTACCATCTTCCATTCAAAAGTTTAGAATTTATCCCTATGGAAAAATATAAAATGAAATCTCCTAGACACTTCTGTTTTATCTTAAAATATTTATGCTAATATTATAAATGTAATTTTCAAAGGTCACTGTATTACTGTTGTTTGTCTGTTTTTCTTCCATAGGTAAAATGCTCAGAGGTAGTTGTCCATAGATCTGGAAAACCTAAAAGCTTCTCATATATTTCAGCCTTTGTCAAAAATAAATGAAGAAAACTTCTAAATATGCAAGTGAGATATTGATTTTAAAAGTGGTTTCCATATTTCTGTTCAGGGCAAGAAAAGTACGACATTATTTTGTAATTGAACAAGAAAATGAAGAGTCATTGTTGTACGCTTATCTACATATATTTGCTTCCTCAGATTTAAAGCCAAGTAGATGTATCTCCAGATCTATTTGTCCTAAACAAAATACATAGTCTGTATCAGAATTTGCCGTGAGAAGTCATTATAACCAATTCAGTGGGATCTTGAAAGAACTAAAGGAATCAAACTTTGAATGTGCTGTGGAGCACAAATAAATGTTTGATGAAAGATTTGTTATTCAGGAGCTTTAACCACCCTTACTAGAAATTACAATAACAATCATGATCATAAAAACTGAGTGAAGAGTTGGCAAATGTGATATTACTGTTATTAGGCATGAAAATAATAACAGTAAGAATAAAATCTCATCTTACAGCAATTATTATCATAGTCGTCACAGACCTTTTTCTACTTCCTCACTTTCTTCTCTTAAGGTAGTATAACAGACATCATATATAAAGTTCAGCTCAATTTAAGGGCTTCAATTTAATCCTCTATCTTGTAAATAATTCTGCATCTGCAAATAATTGTATCTTCCATTCATTGTAAATGTAAAAAATATTAAAGCTTGATGCTGGTAATTTTAAAGAAGATAATTTATTTCCAAATTCCAGAGGAGCTTAGGCTGACTGATAACGATTTTCAGACATAGTAAGATTTCTGAACACATTTATTAGAAAGAGCAAAATTGTTTTTAGAAAACTAAAGGCCACCTGTCAATTCAGACAAAAACTTGTCTCTGTTTCTTTTAATATATATGTATACGTATATTCAATATACATATTTATTGCATCCCAGTTGATTTCTTTTCTATATCTTTCTGTATCTCAAAAATTGGAGAGTGAGTTGATGTTCTTTACAATTATGTGCTCCTAGTGTCATCTAGCTGTTCCAGGTACTTGAAATAAACTTGTTTCTATGAAAGAGGTGCATAGGAATTTTCTTTAATTAAATTGAATAAGCTAACCTTAATGATATCCACATCCTCATTTGAACATTTCTGGAGTCTGATCCTGTTTCTGCTTCCTCTTTATATCAGAAATTATCTGAATGCTCCACCTTATCTCTAACCTGTCCCTTTGCAGCAGCTATCAGGTAAACCTCCAGAGGAAATGACATCAATCAGAGTTGCTTTCTACTCTGAGACTTAGGATTTAATGAAGTCACATCTGAGCTACTGCCTGTACTTCTGATATATCTGCCATTAATAATGCTGCCTTGCTACTGACAGCTTTCTGAGCTTCAAGTCTCACTGCTTCATGCTTCACTTCAGCCCAGGGAGGATGCCAGTACAAGTCTTATAAGCATTCCTGACTGCCATCTTCTTTCTTAGTGCAACTACAGTTAAACCAAATGGACCGTTGTACTCACATGCTGCTACTTTAATTTAATTTTACTAACCTAAATAGTGCTAATATAATGAGACACATTAACACAAGGATACTTAAAGGAATCTATATATGCAAGGGTATAATACAGAGATGCAGGGTTAATATAGGGTCAATATGGTGAGATGAGTATGAACTAAACACAACACAGACCATCAAATATCATTTCTCTTCAGGAATACATGAACAAGACAAACAAGAGAAAAAGCTATGAAAAAGAGCTGAAAATAACACTTCTGAGCTGTGAATTGGAAACTGCACCATCCAATCCAAGCCTTAACAATGTCTTACTGAAACACCAATTAGAAACAACTAACATGGTTTTAAAACTCCAGGCGTTTATAGAAAAGGCTGCATGCTGGCACAATCCAAGCATAAATACTTTTTTGCTGCAGTTACATTTATGACAAAACACATACCAGTGAGTTGGACTATCTGGCTTTTACTCTGGAATGACTGGGAAGCTGTGTTTAGAGGGATGCCTTTGAAGCAGGGTGCCACCTTAGCTTATATAGTAGGTGGTTCCATTCATTCATGTCCACCTTTGAGTATGATTATGCCTGAAGATGTAGCTAAGCCTGAGGGTTGTGATTTACAGACTCACAGCATGGCTGAGGTTTCAAAAGCAGATAAGCTATTAAATATTCATAGTAATTACGAAGTACTGAATTTGGGGGGGGCAGGGGGGAAAGCACAGTGAAGCTAGAATGTAATCTTGTTTGCAAAATAAATTGACAGCTATATATTTACTAATTTTTTGTGGAAGCTGGTTCTGCCATTTCTCTAGGAAGTAACAAACATAACAAGGTTTTTTTAAAGGTTCAGTATACTTCTAACTTCTTTATGTTACAAAAAAGTCATTGTTGTATACTCAGAATTTTATTTGCCTTTTGTGGTATTCGTTAATGACATCAGCATTTAAATGCTATTATTAATGTCTTAAGACAATTTTACACACTAAGACAGCCAGACTTTTGTGCATTTTTCTCTCTCAGATGTACATTTTTTATAACAAAAAATCAACTTCATCTTAAGCTTTCAATTATTTTTCTGATTAGTTTTTTAAATGTGTGTGAATTGAGAAGTGAACAAAAAAGGAATAATTATTGCATGAATGGATCAAAAGCCTTGCAGCTGGTGTATATTTGCTAAACCTGCTTGCCAGGTTTGAAGTGTCTTTAGTCTTGGTTCGTATGGAACTTTTCCCATGAACCTCTAATTTAGTTATAATATTTTGTTAGCAGTTCTGACTAAGATAACAAACAGCCCAAGTGGAAAAAAAGGATTAATAAAAGCCACTGTTCTGGCTGCTCTACATGATCAATAAATTTTTGCAGTAATAAGTCAAATACTCATAAAATTAAAAATAACTGATATCCCAATTTTTGCTATGAGTCAAGGGTCTACAGGAGTTAAACAACTAAATGGTCATTTGGTGCATAATTAGTCAAGCATATATTAAATTTTTTTTTTTACAAAAAATTCTTATATCACAGTAATCATTATCTAGGATAGGAGAGATCAAAACTCACAGGAATAATATTATTAATGATACTTTAGGGATCACTGAAAGTTTCTCATTATTACTTTATGAAGGTGATATAAAAATAGAAATAAAATAGAATACATTATATCTATGCTGATGGATATGTCACAAAATTAATAACAGTGCTAAAACTAGTAATAACTATTTTTGAAAAAAAAAAAGGCCATCTAGCATATGGGTAAAATTATGTGTATGAGTCTTTGTAATAGACACTCTCATGACAATTAATTTAATCCAATTATTTAGATACTATAGCTACTTGTATACGGGTCCGAATCATGGGTCATCTACTGCCACCACCTGCGACTTTATGAACCCTTCCATCAGTGCTGCCTCTGTACAATTCTAAATATCCACTGGACTGACTACATGACTAATGTCACTGTTCTTGAACAGGCAGCGGTCACCAGAATTGAGGCCGTGTTGTTGAGGACGCAGCTGCGCTGGGCAGGGCACGTCTGCAGGATGGAGGATCACCACCTTCACTAAGATTATGCTCTATGGTGACCTTGCCACTGGCTCCCACAACAGAGGAGCTCCAAAGAGGAGATACAAAGACTCCCTGAAACAATGCCTCAGCTTTGACCATATTGACTGCCATCAGTGGTCCACCCTGGCCTCCAATCAAGAGACATGGAGACACACCATTCATGATGCTGCTGTTTCCTTTGAGAATGCACGTAGAATTTGTCTCGAGGAGAAAAGACAACACAGAAAGAATCGCGCCTTCCCAATACTGTCCAAGGAGACTTACCGCTGTGCCCTTTGCAACTGGACTTGCCTATCCCACATCAGCCTTTTTAGCCATCAGCGTGCTTGCAGCAAGTGTGGGTGGTATCCTTCCCTTATGTTAGTTCGCGAAGTCTAGCCATGCATGCATAGCTACTTGATCATTGAATGATTGATATGTATAGTAAAGAATAAGTAGATCTATATGTTTGAGTAAATACAAGCCATGATGATTTATCAGTAATACAATTTTACTACCTACATGCATCTTACATTGTTTAAATATGAGATGTGTTTGTTAAATCTCTTGCTTGATCCTAGGAAATAACTTTCTACTAGCATATTGGGGAGCTAAATATTTTTATCTTTTAAGTAGTGAAAACTGCAGTATTTTCAACTTGGAATTTTGAACTGTATCATTAAATATATAGATGAGATTAAATAAAAGTTTGTGAATTCATGCCATTTCTAATAATAATTTAATTTAATAGAGAAAAATTAGGAAACAGTATAAATATTTATTTTAATATTTTTTCAAGATTATTGTTTTCCACTTTGAACCACTGCTTTATTTACAGATCTGAAATTGAATTTTCACTAGAATTAAAAATAAGAAAAGAAAAACATTTCTTAAAATATCTTGTTGTGAGACAAAAAGATTTAATTACTTAAAAAAGTATTTCCAGGTTTTAATTTTATTTGTAGAATGAAAATATTTTTTACTTCTGCCTGAAATTGTTTGAATTTCAACACCTTTAATAAATCTGATGAAAATAAATTACAGCTATAGGTCCATAAATATACTAATATTTTTGCATGCATTCTACTAAGTTGCAATGTAGAATCATGATTTTTAGCTGAGAATCCTTTCATTGTAAAATGAGACATTTCAAAGTTTATTCGAATGCTCCCCCAATCTCATAAGTTAGTAGAGGGAGAGGAGGATTGATTAAAAGGGGAACTTCAGAAGAGGAGTACTGACAGGTGGCAAAAAAGTAATTACTTTCCTTGGTCTTGATGTCGTGTGCCGTTGGTAGTTTCTAGGATGGTGCCAGAAATAACTGCACTTAGAAAGTTTTCATCCTACATATCCTCAAGATGAGAAGTGGGGATGAATTGAACATTAGTTTCATAAGAATTGTTGTCATTCACCTACAGTTACAAAACAGAAAACTTTATTGCTTTTCTACATAGACTGAATTGTTTAAGAAATGAACTATAAGATTATTATTAACATTAACAAATTGTAGCATGTAATAAAAATTATCTTTACACTTGAATTAATTAAAAGAGAGTACTAGCCATCACATTCTTCCTTTCAAATACATTGTTTAATATTTGTAGAAAGTTTGGAATTCTTATTTATATTCAAATCCATGAAATCCACTTAATGTTTTTGATCCTGCTCCTCTAAAATGAAATATGTTATGTTTTCTACTTGGCTTTTTAATTAGAACAGTAATATTGTAGTAACACTTTAGAAAATGTTTACATTTCAGTTTGTCAAAATGGTTTTGCCTCATAAAGACATCAATACATACCATATTTTATAATGGTTGAAGTCTTTAGTGGGATATCCATAAGACCGAGCAGGTCAGTTATTACATATGGTACAAATATGTTTTAAAATTCAATTTAACTATATTTTATTTACCCCCTCAAAAAAAACCCAAACCAAAGAAAGTAATATACTATGGTGTGAAAAATGTAGTATTTGTAAAGAGTAAAGCAGAATAATCTACCACTGGGAAGTTTTGCAGGCCTTCAGCTTAAGGTAATGATATTTAGGATTTGAGGTAGCAATTGTCATTTTAATGCCTACGAAAATTCAGGGTCAAACTAATGAGAAAGTAATAACTCAAAAGCACACCTCACACAGTGTGGTAGGACTATTCCAGCCACTTCCTCTAGGCACGAGACATGCATATGTTGCTGACAGGTAGATTCTTCAAACCACTGAATGTGTTGATCCTCCTACTGTTTTATGACAACAGGGAGACATAAAGCATTCTTCTCACTCTTCTCCTTCCCCGAGGATAGCTTATTACATCCAGGTGTCTTATGTAGACTTTATCTTTTCTTGTTAAACAATTTACCATGATGCTGTAACAGTAAGAATATTTGCCTGAGGACCCTTTACAGCTCCAGAGATTGAAAAGGATGTTTTTCAGAATTATTAACATAATCTTCTCTTCAGAGTCCTAGTTCTTTTCTGAGTAAACAGTCATCATCATCAGGGTAAGTGCATTGGAATGATTTAAAGAATTATATTTTTAAAATAAAAGCTAGAAAGTATTGCTATACACTTAGTGAATATTCCACCTGACACATGCGTCACAGATGAAAAACCTTAAAGTGAATTTAGTCTTAAAGTCTAAAGTACCCAGTGCTGCCAATAGCAAATTCATTTACAAATACCTTATAACAGCCATACTGTTTGTTATATCCAGAAGAAACTAGAGGTCCATGGATCTGTTGTTTATTACCCCTTTTATATTAGAAGTTTCTTCGTGGACAGTCACAGAACAGTTGTTAAAAAATATTGAATTTCTGAGCTCCTGCAATAAGGGTAATGCTTACACAAGAAATCCAATAGTCGGAACACGATGCTCATTCACTCTCCATAAGGTGATAGGAGTGCCTCTTACAAGGTTCCTTGCAACGATTTGGATTTGATGAGATTCCTCATGCTGTTGTTCTGCTCAGTTCTCAAGTTCCCATAACTGGCTGGTGTGTGCTGCTACGTGTCCACTCCAGCTCAGGCAAAATCAGTCCCATTGTTGTTGTCTTAAACCACATATAAAACAGCTGACTATGTCAATTGTATTCAAAAGGCTCTCCTATTGACCATGTCTGCACCTGGAAGAACATTTTCTGACTATTTACAGGTGTCTTAGCTATGTAGGATTTGATCAATTCTGCAGTAGTAACCTCCTTGAGGGTCCCCAGAAGGTCCAGCTTCTTCTCTAGGATTTTAATCAACAATGAACTTAAACAGTTTTAAAATCTCAAACTTCTCTCTTTAAAATCTCCGAAGTAAACTACTTAAAAATTGCATTAGTATTTCCAAATATATTTTATGTTTATCTGAAAATTTCCCATACTCTGTTTGTCTTCACTGGCAATTGTCTATAGACCTCAAGTCAGTTTCCCTTCCCTATCTCTTAGTAACTTTCATCATCTTACTTTTGCTAACCTTAATTCTGTAAAATGTATTGTTTAGCTTTTGCTGGTGTATCATCATCGCTTTTTGTACAAGACTGGTTTTGTTTAAGTTTATCCTTATGTTTCTTTCTCTCTCCCAGATTTGTGAGGTGTTTCCTTGTTTTGTAAAGTACTGATTGAAGCTTTTTATTCATGGCTTATTTACACTAAATTATGATAAATTATTGTGTACATTAACCAGATGTTTTGAATGGCTGACGGATCATTCAGATGTTGAAAATATTTCTGATAAAAAATACCTTGATTGTCTTTGGGGACTAGCTGGAACTTCCTCACAGCTAAACTGAGGAAGTGTGGA
>NW_010158841.1:0-4826 GCF_000695765.1 Mesitornis unicolor | reverse complement strand
TTTCAGGCTGGTATCCCTTAAACCATAACAGAGGGTAACCTCAGAAACCATTGAGACCTTACAGAGATGGCTGCCATGTGAAAAAGAATAGTACCCAGCATAGTCCCCAAATTATAGTGAGTGTAACATTTATGTCATAGATACATTCTGTTGGTCAGACTGGTTCATACCTGGATCATGTGTCCTGGAAAACCCCAAGCTTTCACCTTCATCTTATTCTCTTGTACAGAGAGAAGGCGAAAAAAACCCAAATGAAACTAGGAACAGAGGAGTAAGTAAAGACTGAAATACAGTCCTTGAGTTAGTGTAAACATACTCGCAGTTACCAAAATACAGTGCACTACCAGCATTTTCTTAGCATGAATTTAAAATTACGTCTCACTAGCTATTACCTTGTTAAATGCTTATGCAAGCTTTATCTCACCTATTTGGCTACAGTATACTATGAGAGGCGGTGTCAAAAGTCTTGATAAATCTAAAATAAACACGTTCCCTCATTTTCAATGTTTTGGATAAGAACTAGCAGAAAGATTTATAAATTCATCTAGGTTAATGAGAATTAAGTAGCAGTTTATGATTTCTTTGCAGCATACCAGATGTATTTATCTTCTGATTAGTTTTTCTAAAATATTTAAAAATTGTGAAACTAATCTCTATTTAAACTTACATAGTCCTTAATGGGACTTTTAAACTATAAAAGTGTACATCCATATCCACAATCGAAAGAATTTAATAATGTTTCTACTCCTTGACAATGACAATTTTCAAGCAAAATCTTACAGATTGGATTTAGTGTTGAACTTCAAATTTGTTTAGATTTTTGTTACCAAAGCATGTGACTGAAATGTCCTCATGTTATACAAGCTACACAATAATTATATGCACATTAATTCTGAGAAGAATATAGAGAAATTACTGAGTAAATTATAACGTCAGACATGTTTCTTCATTTGAACCTCTAGAATTTGGGGGATTTTTCACTTTCCAGAAGGACTGTCTGCAACATAATAAAGGTGAATACTATTTTTCAAGAACTTAAACTACTTCAATACTAATTATTCTGAGGAAAAAAAAGACCCTCCTCCCTCCAAAAAAGCAGAAGTACTGACAGACTTTTAACTGAACTTGATTCTAATGCTGCTAACATGATGGTCTACATACCATCCTGTGAAAACGCAAGACTTTTGAGCTTGATACCTTTGTATCTGAGGAGCTTTGCCTACATTTCAATACCATATTTGGGAAGATATTTAATTTCATTTACTTCATTGTAGCAAATAAAACTGGAAAAGAATATGAGATAAGCTACCCAGTAAGCTGCAAAAAGACCTTTTTCAAAACTGATTATATGATCTTGTTCATCATCTGTGCTGTAGAGTGAAAAGTGTTTCTGTATAGTTCAGTTGATGCTAGGATCAAAATAGTTTAGCCTAAGGGACTATTTTTTCTCACCTTTTGTATTGATTTACCACTATAATATTTGACAGTAGAAACCTGTTAAAACATACCATGAAGAGTGAATGAGAATTATTTACTGGGTAAAGAAACAAACAGACTCTCGTCTGATGCACAAGTGAATTGAAGTAGATAGTTTCCTGCGCAGACACACACATTGTACTGGATTTTCTGTGAGGGGATTTTTTTTTTGGTTTTGTTTTTGGTAGTGGTGGAGGGCTATGGATATAACCCTGTAAGAAGCTAACTGAAAAAGCTCCCCCCATCTAATGTCAGACCCACCTCTGATCAGAGCCAAGGCAATCAGCGCTCCTGCAAATTCATGTATTTAAGGGGGGTGCAGGATACACTCTATCTCTCTCTCTTTTGCACTGGCCCTGAGCAGTGTGGCCCCAGGTGTGGGTGGCATGGCCCCAGCCCTGCCCCAACTTAAGCTTAAGCCCTGCTGCAGCTCCAGCCCGAAAAAGAACCATCAGAAGAGACCTGCAGCTGAGAAAGGGGTGGGACATGAGGAGAACAACTTTAAAAAAACACTAAAGGTTGGTTGAAGGAAGAAAGGAGGGGGAAAAGGGGTAGAGCCGCTTTTCCCTGCAACTCGTGCACCACGTTGACCCGCCAGCAGCATGCAGAAGTTCACCGGTGGGGCAGAGGCACATGAGCAGGTGGCTAACCCTGAAGAAGCTGTGACTCCAGGCAGTGTGTTCTGGAGCAGTACATGTGTGAGGGAACTGTGACCATGGGCAGACCCATATTGGAGCTTTGTGGACTTCAGCTGAAGCGGTTTTTGTGCGTGAGGGAAACTGCAGCTGTGGGCAGGCCCATATTGGGCTTTCGTGGACTTTTTTCTCCTGTGGGAAGGGCGCCACATGGAAGCAGAGAGAGAGAGGCTGGGTGGAGTCTTCCCCTCCCCCCTGAATTGGAAGGAGTGGCAAACTGCATGGGATGTACTGACTGCAACCCCCATTCCCATCCCCACTGCGTCCCAGGGCAAAGAGTTGGAGGAGAAGAAACTAGGAACAAAGCTGAGCCTGGGAAGAAGGGAGGGGTGTGTGGAAGGTGTTTTACTTTAAGATCTGGTTTTATCTCTCATTGTTCTACTCTAATGTTGTTGGTAACAAATTAAAATTGTTTGGTTTTTTTCTTCATAAAATGAGTCTGTCTGTTGCCTGTGACTGTTTTAAGTGGTGAGAAGTGCTCCCAGTCCTTATTTTGTCTAGCCTCTTTTTAGAGGGGTATTGTGGTGCTCAGTTACACATTGGGCCTAAACCATGACACACAGATACTCTATATACAAATTCAATCTCTTCTTCATCTAGTAAAGTAAAATATTAAGGCATATCTTTTCCTTTTGATGTATCTACTAGAAATATGTAAGGACATGATCTATTTCTTTAACTCAAAGTCTGTCAAAATAAGGGAAATTTAAGAGACTGCATTATATCTCTTGCACAGGTGAAATCCAATGATTTGGCATCTGAAGGTGGTTAAAAACTGGAGAAGCTTGCTTCCTTCCTTCCTTCCCTTCCTTCCTTCCTTCCTTCATTACTTCCTTCCTTCCTTTTTTCTTTCCTTCCTTCCTTCCTTCCCACTTTCCTTCTTTCTTTCCTTGCTTCCTTCCCACCTTCCTTCCTTCCTTCCTTCCTTCCTTCCTTCCTCCCTCCCTCCCTCCCTCCCTCCCTACCTTTCCTCCTGCCTTCCCTCCTGCCTTCCCCTTCCTTCTTTCCCCTTCCTTGCTTCCTTCCTTCCCTCTATCACTCCCTGGAAGCACTTGAAACAGATGAATAAGCAGAAAAATGAATGTCTTAGATCAGATGAAACACTCTCAAGATATGGGTCAAAATTGGCTTGAACTTTCACTCTGTTTGGAAATGCATGCTGGGAAGAGATGAAAAATGCAATTGCAAGTACAGGGAAAGACATATCAAGAGGCATGATGCTCAGGCTTCTTTCAGTTTTGTTCTGTTGTCGCACCTTAGAAGCAGGAGAGCGACTAAAAGTTCTGTAAATCCCCTCAGACTAAATTATACTGAGCTGACAAACAATCAATCAATTAAACATTTTAATATGAACAATGTGGATTTGGAAAAGGTAAAAGTGATTGGTAGTGTGGGTTCTTAGTGGGTGCCTTTTTTAAGAAAAGAGTGACAGGAATAAGGTAAGGAAAAACATCACCACCCTCGGATCCCTCGATGATTCCTTGATGTTGATAACAACAGGGTAACCCACAGATAGAGGCACATGGTGGGCACACAAGGCTCCCTCAGGCAGTGCTTTTTATAGAGTTCAGGCCCTCGAGGTTACTGCGCAGGCTCATGTGTCTGAGGCTGACTGTGAGCCCCTTCCCCATATTGGTTGTCTGGCAACACAGAACTGCATTCTTGAATTTTGGGACAGGCAGGCACCTCTGCTTCCAGCACTTCTTTTCTTCTTTTTGCAGAGCAGAACTTGCAGCTTTTGTTATGCAGGACCTGTCTTGCCACAATGTTTGAGACATTAACTCTTCCAGTCTCTCACATCTGTAATACTTATATTGCCTGCAAACTTGAAGAGCCACTCTCTGCCAGTTTTCAAGTCAAACAGACCGGGCTTCCCACACAGCTGACAGGGTGCAATTTAGCAGCAAAATGGATATAAGCTTCAAATGAAGTCTAAGTCTTTTAACATTAGTTAAGAGACATATCTGGGTCTCAGGGTTATTTTTTTCCATTCTATTCCTTTTTTCCTGGTCCTGAGTCAGATCTTTATTTTATGATGGTTTTAATTTCAGAGCTTCAATGTTAGACAAAATAGAAACATAAAGGGTAAAACACAAGTCCATTACCATTTTTTTTCTTTAAATGAATCATTGCTATTTTAAACCCCAAAAATGGCACTGAATCATCAATAATCATTCATCCCTTCACTCACTCTTAAGGATGATCAATCTCCCATTGAAGTAAATGACTAATCTGTAGCTGTTTTCAATGAAAATAAAATCAGATGTCTTTAGCAGCCAGGTTGCCATATACCTACTGAAAATGGCAAAGAAAAAAAGTTATGTTAATCAGAAAAAAAAAATCTACCGAAAAAAAAATCCAAAAAGTATACTGGACATCTACTAATCCAAGAAACTACATCAATGATCATCTTTGTCCTGTCTTGCTCTGATACAGCACTTCCCATTTCCTTTCATATGTTTCTGCTCATTTCTTAAAGACAGAGGGATTATATTAGCATTTTTCTTTCTAAAAGTAATCAAGTTTTTGAAATTTTATTTTTTAAGCCTCTAGGTATGGTGAATTTTGTGATATGAAAACTTTTTCAGGAAAAAAACCTGTTTGGTTAAACAGGGAACTGTTTCATTAAACAGGGAACTGCTGGGTAAGCTTAGG
>NW_010158840.1:676-1431 GCF_000695765.1 Mesitornis unicolor | reverse complement strand
CCCCCGATTTTTTGGGGGCGTACTGGGTATGGGAAACCCTCCCCAGCATCACCCAAACCCTCTCATCAACTCCAATTAACACCTCCAAGTCCAATTAAACCCCCCCAAAACCAGTGTTAATCTCAATGACAGCACCCAGGGGTGACCCAGGGACCCCAGCAGGGCCCCATCCTGCACCCCAAATTTTTTTGGGGGGGTGCAGAGAGAGGTAAGACCATCCCACCAGCCCCCAAATCCTCTCATCAACTCCAATTAATCCACTCCAGTTCAATGAACCCCCCCCAAAACCAGCATTAACCAAACCCACAGCACCCAGGGGTGACCCAGGGACCCCGACCCAGCACCCCGATTTTTGGGGGGCTCACCTGCGAGCAGGAAGGTGATGAGGCAGGTCTCCTTTGGCATGAAGAGCTTGAGGCGGGAGCGGGAGCCGCTGAAGACGTACTCCACCACCGCCTCCGAGCGCCCCGCGCGCTGCAGGAACGGCAGGAACTGCTTCGCCTTCTGCGTGTCCTGGGGGGGACACACACCGAAATTTGGGGGGTCAGCACCCATCGATCACCTGAGATGTGTGGGGGGCACCCCAAGATCTGACATGGTATGGGAATGGTGGTGTCTTGCTGCTGGATTGGTGCCTGGATTGGTTTGGGAGGGGTGGAGGATGTGGGGTGGCTCCCAGTTGGCCCAGTTTGGGATGGGGGATGGCTCCCAGTTCTCCCAGTTTGGGATGGGGGATGGATCCCAATTTGGGGTGG
>NW_010158840.1:0-280 GCF_000695765.1 Mesitornis unicolor | reverse complement strand
ATGGGGGATAGGGGATGGATCCCAGTTTGGGATGGGGCACGGCTCCCAGTTCTCCCAGTTTGGGATAAGGGATGGATCCCAGTTTGGGATGGGAGATGACTCCCAGTTCGCCCAATTTGGGATAGGGGATGGATTACAGTTTGGGATGGGGGACGGCTCCCAGTTCTTCCAGTTTGGGATAGGAGATGGCTCCCAGTTCTCCCAGTTCAGGACCGACCATGCATCCCATGCCTATGTCTGACTGCATGAGGATGGCTCCCAGTTCTCCCAGTTTGGGATG
>NW_010158839.1:11611-65023 GCF_000695765.1 Mesitornis unicolor | reverse complement strand
GACAATGGCCACAGCCTTCCCCTCGTCCACCGAGCAGTCACCTTGTCATAGACATTGAGAGCCCATCCATGTTTTCTGGCAGCTGGGTGTTACATTGGATTAAATGTGAAGAGGCTGTTTTTCATTATTAAAGTTGGAGAATCAGGGACAGTGATGATAGCTTAATCAGTGTTATAATTAAACAAACACAAATAACCTGGTCTTGGGGTTTCTAAATATAGTTATCTGGAGCTATTTTGGGTTTACATGCACAAATTGAGTTTGGGGTGACTTGACCATTTGTTGATTTAACTAATGTATGAAAAAGTGATTTTGTGTTTGTACTTTTTGTTTTATTTGCCTGCTGAGGCTGTGCCTGAATTCATGTGCAGAGTACACTGATGTGTTCAGCAGTCTGGGGAGTTTCAGGTAAAGTTGCGAAGTAATTTAAAACTTCGACACCCTATCTCCAGGGTAACTTACCCATGAGACACGTCACTGGGAAATGAGTCACTCTCTTCCTACCATTTCTTTGCTCCCAGACTACTTCAGAAGATCTTTAATTGCCCAACAGACTTTGTGTTGGTTGCCTGTCTGCAAGTGGCATAGGTATCCAAGGGTTGCATGAAGTAGACGAAAAAATGCCATTCTGGCTACTCTGTTATAAAACAGGGATTCGTCCCTTTCCCTTACTCAGTCTGCTGAAACTCTTCAAAACTCTTCAAAACTCTTGTTTCTTCTAACTCTGGTTGAAATGTGGACTCTTGAGGCAAAAGAGCATGCAGGCAGAGCAGGAAAAAGAATTGGTGTCCAGAAGTAAGGCTGAGTGATCTCAGAGCTACCACAACTAGAGCTGCAGCATCAGTATGGTCTGAGTACTGGTCTTGACTGCATTGCTTTTATTTCATGTCTATCCATTTCACTTTGACCAGTAAAACAAATAACTGCTGAGTTTGCAGACTGAGGACAGGAAAAGGAGTGAAGTAATTAAAGATATGAAGAAGACATTTTTTATGATGGTGGTGCTAAAACACTGGAACAGGTTGCCTGGAGAGGAGGTAGATGTCCCATCCCTGGAAACATTCAAGCTCAGGTTGGATGGTGCTCTGAGCTTCCTGATCTGGTTGAACATGTCCCTGTGTACTGTGAGGGGGTGAATTAGATGACATTTAAAGCTCCCTTCCAACCCAAACTATTCTGTGATTCTATGTTATGGGAAAAGTCAAGAAGTGTCCTTGAGGGGAAAAGAAGAAAGCAAGCATTGGAGTGAGAGGAATGTGCTCAGGCAGACAAATACTGAATGAAGAGAGGATATTCTAAGCAGTGGAAAGAAAAAGCAAGACTTCTTGGCCTTGAAAAACAACAGTGGACAGTAAAAAAGGAGAAGGCAGCATGGGAAGCAGAAGCAGGAAATGAAGTTGTAAACAGTGCAGTAAAGATAAAGAAAAAATAAGAGAAAGGAGAGAAAATGAGGTGCAGAGGAGAAAAGATACTTGAAAGATACTTGGAATGCATTGAATTGTGAAGACAGCAAGCAAGTTTAGGAATGGAAATAAGGGGCAGTGAAATTGGTAAAGAAGGGTACTGTCCCTTGTCTGATTTGTGTGCTTGCCTGCAAGGCCATTTGCTTCAAGCATTTCAGAAAGGTGACTTCTTTGGTCTTCTCTGTCTTTCTGTGACATCTTCAGTCAGCCTTAGCTTGTTTTCCATGCACTAATTCCTCACTGCAGTTGTTTATAGTTCCTCTCAGGCTCTGGAAGAACAGAAGATGTTGCCAGCAATTGAAGAGAGTTAGTCGTTGCTTTCTGTGAGTATTATGGCTGGTAATTTTAGGGTTTTCTCCTTCTACCTTTAAAGAATTAAACCACTGTTGATGAGCACAGAAGTGAGTTGCTGCTGACTACTTTTATAACTCCCAAGGCAGTCATGACGTGCGATTGGAGAAAACGTGGCTTTATCAGCGGAGTCTGCAATGGCGGGCCAGTGATTTTATCTTTGGCTTTTGTAAAGGTAAACACACTAAAACCATGCAGCCTAAAATCTTGCTTTATGGCCTTTTTTTCTTTTCACTTTTTCACCTGCTTTTTGGTAATTATCAAAAGGCATTCTGCTTGGAGGCAGTAACTGACAGCCCAGGTGACAGAAATGTGTTTTTCTGTCTCTCTGAAAGTGTGTGCTTGTTGTGAAGACCTCATTCATATTCTTGACACTGGTGTAATGGTCAAATGTTGTGAAATGCCTCTAAGTGAGGCCTGACCTCTTGGCCTGATACTGGTATTATGCTCGGTATAAGTGCATATATAAAGTCCATCTAAGTATTGTTTGGCTCTGCAAGGTTTTGTAATGAGCAGAAGATGAAGTAGTTTGAAACACATATGCCTGTGTTTTATATAATTAACACCTGCTGTCATGTGTGTTTGCTTACTTCTTGGCTCCAGAGACAGGAGTCAATGGAACCAAATGTGTAAGTAATAGAAGAATGGTTATTGCGTATGGTATATTTGTTTCTGAATTCAGTGTCTCAAGACCAAAAAAAAAAAAAGGTAATAATAGCCTTAAGTTATTTTAAAGGATAAAGAAGACCAAAAGATCTAAAGAATTTTAGATTTAGCTTCTGGAGATAAAGTGGGTCTTTTTCTTGCCATCGAGAGAATGAAACTTTCATTCCAGAGTCTTCCGTAAACTTTTTGAAAGATTTTGTGCCCTTTGTGTGATATGGCTGGTGATGACTATTACTAGAGGCAGTTGACAGACTGACCACTAGTGTGATAGATAATATAAATGTTCTGTTACTTTTTTAACAGACACTGCTATTTTTTGTCCATATTACTACCATTGTTAATGATGTTAGTGAGTTGATTACTTCTAGACTGTGTCCTGTTACAAAGTCTGCACAGAGGTACTATTTTTGGTCATTAAATTGAGAGAACAGCAGTTTAAACTGCTTCTTGTGCATCTCTGTCAAAAGCACTGAGGCCTTCTGTGTAGCCTCCCAAGCATGACCTTTACTTAAACCAACTTCCATTCAATTCAAACTGTGATATTTGTGTTTGGTATTTAGCCAACTTGTAATAGTTTGATAAATGAGTTCTCGTAAGTTTTCTGATTAAATAAATAGAGTTAATTACTTAGTTTGTAACTGATATAACTTGATATGGTTCAGAGACATTTTCTGGTATGTAAGGCAGAGATTATCTCCGGTTCTGGTCATTAGAGAATATGGGGCACATTTCTAAAAAAGTCTTAGCAAGTGTTAGTGAACACCTATTTGTGTTGTACATGCTGTTTTGCCCTTCAGCCATTTCTGCAGGAACAGTTGTTTTTTTCAGTATGTAAAGCTTTCCTTCACATTAGTGATTCTTCTGGTTATCTGTAAGCTCAAAACTATTTCCTGCATAGTTCTGTAAAGCAGAACTGAGTTAACAGTGATATGAGAAATTAAATGATAAATGCTTGTTCAGCATCTTTAAAATTGTCAGCAGTACATTAGATGAGCTTTTATCCAAAACTGGTTAGACAGAGCCCCACTTCCTTCCTATGAAGTGTCTGAACTGGACAGAGTTGGTAGTTTGAAAGTCCTGCATTTTACTGAGTACAGGAAAGGTGCAAAGGTAACTAGTCTGTTAGTAGACTAATTTGTTTTAAGTTGAACCAAGGACATAGGTGACAATATGGTATTTAAGACATTTGGACCTCTGTCTACTGATCATTTCCATCAGCAGCAACATTTCTACATTTAAGCATCAGGTATGCCTGCTTTTGACTTAGTTGTACTCTTCTGAGAACAAAATAAACACATTCCATACTAATAAGTTTTTTGCAGAAGGTAACGCATGAAAGGAGTAGAGACCTCAGAGTTAGAGTTCAGAGCATGCTGGGCTATGCATTCTGTTGTGGTTTGACGATAGATTCATGTCTCAGAAACCCATATTAGCAAATGTAGGAAAACATTTTGATCAGCCAAAGGATATTTTGGTTGTTTGCTGAGCAGTACAACATTGATGCAATACAAGATATCGAGGCTTTCCACATGTCCTGAAGGAATGCTCATGTTTTCTGGGTAGAGGGGACTTTGGAGTAATTAAACTTGTGATGTCATTGCGCATGAAAAACATCTGGCAATATGTGGAGCAGAACCAACCTTCTACTTCTGCTTGGAATACTTCCAGCACATAAAGTGGCCTGCAGAACTGAGCCCTAAGCACAGACTTGTCATAGATCAGAACCACAAGTTTAATCAGCAGTTTAGATAGTTCAGGGTCTAAGCTGAGGAAAATAATCTATATAATGTTGATGAGAAGTGGTTATTAACATGGGAAGACTTGCCAATACTGTTAAAATGATCAGCAACAGTTGCACTGTCAGCAGTGGAAAATGTTGAGACTTAATTTTAAATAGAAATCAGAGAGCTTTCATCTGAACACCTGCTGTTTAGAATCAGAATATGAAATATTAGCTGTAATTACTTCCCCCCACCCCAAAAATGTAGGCAGCCAAAACTCAGCAGCTGTTACTCCTTAAATTAATATTATATTTAACATCTGTTTAAAAACAGTAATAGTAGGGGTACTAGACCGCATACAGAGTTTCTAGGGTTCACACTTTGTAATAAAGTAAAATTACAATCTGCTGATAGATCAATGATTAAAGCATGATTTTCTGTACAAGGAACTGAGTTGGTGTTTGTTTAGTTGCCCAAGGTATTTCATACTTTAGATTGTTTTCCCCTATTTTCAACTTGTAAAATAGAGGAGATGAGTAAGATGGCAATTTTCTTAAATACTTCTCAATAAATGGGTGCAAAATGTCATACTGTAATCTTTCATATTGATGTTAGATATTTTTCTGTTTCTGTAACTTTTAAACTACCCTGATAACATTGGTTACTTCACTGAACAATTGTGAGGTTGAAGGGAAAAAGTCATACAGGCTGTATTCTGTTTTGGAGTTATTTTTACATCTTTGTATATCTGGCCTTCATTACTGTGATGAAAGCTAAGACTTCATGGAGTTATTATTTGAGGAAATGAGATAAGAACTAGCCGTGGATCATTTGTTTTGGTTTGTTGTTTTTTTTGTAGTCCTGCTTTACTTTCCATCAGCTTCAGGTCACTAGGTAGTTTGGTTTTTGGGTGAGGAAAAAAGGGGAAGGAAGAGGAGGATCTTTATTTTCTGCCTTTATAGGTAGAAAATAACAATAGTTAAAGCACTCGTTCTTGTTTGTTTTTTTCTTTTACCTATCTTTTTTGAAAGATGCTTGTTGCATGCAGGTGTTTAGGAAGCTTTGCAGGAGTTTGATGAGATGCATATAAACCTACTTTTACTTAAAAGAGAAATGCAGAAATTAAAGCAAGGTTTTGAAGATTTTCACTGATCTGGGGTACTTCTCACTTTTGAATTCCCAATGAAAAGATGCTTTGGAGCTGATGAGCTGATTGTGCCCAGACTCCTATTGAAAGTTACTGGATTTTTGTGAGTTTTCTTCTAGTCCTACATTTCTGTTCTTGCAAAGAGTTCACATAGTCAGATCTTGATACAGGATATTTAAACTGTGTGCTGAAGAGAATTACTGAAATTAGCTGCCTCCTGTGAATTGTAAGTGGTTATCAATTTTTATACCATTAGGAATGCTGCGACACCACCACAAATGGTATCGTTGCCTGGAATTTAAGGTGTTGTGAAACCTCTCAGCCGTGGTAGAGTTGAGCAGTTGGGTGCAGGATGGCATCAATGTCAGCCAGTTCAGTGAGCAGATAGCTATCCTGTGTCATTTTGTCTGTGTTTTTCCTGTAGCAGGGTATGGCTTATTGCATTTTATTTTGACTATTTTATCTGTCTGTTCTCAATATCCATGTGGATATTGTAATTTATGTTTGATATTTCCAGCCTCATTTACTGTGGGTGGAATAACCTTGTGGAGAAATACATGTACAACAGTAATTTACAACAGTAATCTGGGCACTTCGAGATAACTGGAATTTTTGCATTGTACGTGCAGGTAAAAGCAGTCTCACCTGAACTGTTGGATCATTTAACCTCTGAACATGTTGAATTCTGTTAAAAAAGGTACTGGTTAGGTCAATTGTATTTCAAGCTGTTTGGCATACTGCACTTTATTTCCACCAATATGTCAACTTTTCAAAATGCATCTGTTTGTAGAAGGTCTTTGTCATAGACTATTTCAGACATAAGATGTGATTGAAGGTATCATTGCTTTTTGAAGTCTCATTTGTACTTTCTTTAACATAGTACAGCGTCCCATGGCATACATGACATACCCACCTGATCTTATTTCTGCTTCTTAATATGTTCCTATGGTGAGAGATAATTACTAACTCAGTTCTGGAAGCAGCTTATTTGTACCACAGCTGATGTTTTGGAAAAAAATTTTTGCAGGATATTGCCCATTGTTATATAGAAAGATGAAATGGCTAATGTCTTAGGGTCGGTATTAATTTCAGTTTACTACACTATCAGTGCTTCTTGTTTTCTTTAATACAGTGGAAGTTGTGGTGCAGCTCACTGAAATAAATTGAGATTAATTTGCTGTAGATTTTAATATGCCCATTAATCTATAAACTGTTCTTTTATTTGGTGATTTTGATATATTTGCAATGGCTTCATCTTTCTTTGTTCAGATTAAGGCTATGCTCTGTTCACGTTATGGCATGCTGGCAATACAAAGATACCATATACTGGTCAGATAAATACATTCACATCTGCTTTAATTGTCAGGGGCTTTGAATGGTTTCAGAATGGGTTAGCTGTAATGTATAAAAACTTAAAATACCACTTAAAGGTGATTTGTATACAGTTCCAAAACTCCATGGATGATGGTTTTATATTTGGTACTGAGGACAAGTATTTTGCTGTTGTCAACAGCAGGAAGGAGGAAGACCACAGGTGTTGCAATAAAAACCTTTTGGCAGTTTACTGGTTAAATGTTTTCATATAGATAGGTTGAGTTATCCTGGATAACATTTAGATGTGCAATGTGCTGTTAGATATGAGTGTTATTCATATGCTTTTTCTCCCCAGAACAACTGATTATATTTCAAGACAGCCAGAACTCTGATTGCCTACGGCCCTTCCAAATGGGGTTTTCTCTGTTGTTACCAACAAAGTAATGCTATTTATTGTACAGAAAACAAACACAAGAATAATGAAACAAGACCAGTCTGAGATGTTTGTTCCCCATTTGCTTTTGCAAATGCTTTTGTTGATACTAGAGCAAGAAGTATGGCCTGAAGCTAGAGGAGGAAGAAAGTTTTCACTGGCTGTTAAGAAATCATTCCCAAAAGAAAGAGCAATCAGTAAAATAAACAAGACGGTCATGGAGGCATCATTACTGCAAGTAAACCATAGCTTTCCATGAAAAGATTGACAAGGTGCTACACAAATAATACAGACTGGACTTTCCTAGGTACGATATGCTGTGCCTGTAATTTTATCATGCAGACGAATTGTTTTCAGTGAAATTGCTCTACTCACATGTGTACAATAGCAGGACCTCATTCTGAAATCACACCCCAGTCTGTCAAATTCAATTACCTTTTCAGATTATCCAGTGAAGCTCCTATCCTATAATGTGCTTTCTGCCATTATATTTTAACTAATCAGTTGTAAATGTAATTCCTCATACAAAGTGAGTAACTTCAGACCAAGAATGCAGGTTGTTGCACTGTTTTTAGTGTAGTGCAGCCCTCCATTAGTGCACACTAACAAGTTCCTAAGCATGTAAGAAACGCCATGGAAATGAATGTAATACCTGTTATCTTTGAAGTTAGACATATATTAAATTATTTTGCTGAATCAGAACCCAGGTGAAGAAAAGTATCTTTGCAATAGGGAGTATGTTTTCTTTTGTGGGTATTACATCATAGATATTGATAGCATATAGCAGGTACCTCAGCTTTTTATTAGGAAACAGAGAGGAAAGTAACAGCTCTTGTAGTAGTAGTAGTAGTAGTAGTAGTAATGTAAATTTTGACTATAGAAACAGAAATGGCTGAAATAGATACTGGTCTTTTTTGTAAGTAGAAATAAAATGTAACTTGTGCCAAGTTGTTGCATGTATTTCTACTTAACTTTAGGTATCCTGATCATATATCTAGTCTTTTAAAAACCTTATCAAGTATATTATATGGTCTCATTGTTTTTAATACTTAAAGTACTCTGTAGATAATTATATTATCATGTCTCATAAGGATTCTGTTACTGTAGGTATACTTGGTCTTTTTGGAAAACACCAGAAAATTTTGCAGTGTGTGGTCAGAGGTTGAAACAGTTTCATTAAAGATGTTTCCTTTTATATTCTGTGAGGTAATTGCTTTAAACTGTTGAAATGTTTTGTTTTAGTGAGTGCAAGAAGAGCTCTCTAATGAAGTCAGACCAATGCATCCTTTAAATCAACCACCAAGGCTCATCCACATGTGATTACAAGGTGGGCAGTAGTCTCAGGAAAGGAAAATGTATTGCCATTTTTTTTAATACTTTAAATCCAAAAAATATGTAAACACATTGAATGATGGGGGCAGGGAGGGGGGAAGGCTTTTTTGAAGGAAGACCTTCTTTGTGAATTTCTCATTTATTCCACATTTTGGACATTTCAGAAATTTTTTAATGTATACACATATCAGGGTGATCATTGCAGTTTCAGCTGCAATGTGCTGCAAGATAATGGCCTTCTCCTTCCATCCCTCCTCCCTTCTTGTTTTGGCTTTTCACAGGTATTTTTCTCAATGGATCAGATTGCTTTACTGCTATGGAAAGTTATTTATGTTGTTTTCCTGTAGTTGTCTACCAGTCACTGTTGTCTGTCCAATAGTTGTGTGACAGTAATATATTTGACTTGCTGGTACGGAATGCTGATAAGCTCACATTGGGCTTTTGTAGACCAGAGCGTGATATACAGAAATAGCAAAGTATATTTGTGTGTTACATCTATGGTCTGGTTTCTGGTACAACAGTATCTGTAGTTCACAGTCCATTCCCTAAACCATGGCTTATGAAATGCTTTGACTGATGGGTAGTAACCACTTCAAAGAAAGAGGAAGCCACAAAGTCCATGTTTAAGAATATGCCCTGAGTCTTGTAGTAGTCATTTGTTCTGTGTAGAATGGAGCTCAACTTTAAGGGGTTACTGAATTATGACCATTTAAGTTGGTTCGATGTGCACTTACACTGAGCTGCCATTTTTGAAGGTTACATGTGTTACAGTGCCTTCAGGCAATTTCTAATATTAACTAACAAAGTATGGCACCCTGTGGAGCTGATTTAAAACACTGTATCATGCAAAGATTTGTCCAAACCCTTTTTGAAACTCCTAAATTTGTGTCAGATTTTGTTTCACAAGGGAATTATCCACCTTTACTATCCTCACCTCCATTAAATTGAAATTATAGTATAAGGATCATTATGGACAAAGATATTAGACTTATGCCTTCACAATAATGATTTTCATACCAAGTGTTCTTTTTTTAACTTAGAGAACCTAAAAGATTAATCTCATGAATGCTATCTGGAGTCATATATTGTTTTGGCATGCTGGCAAAACTGTTTTTTAGGTTTTTTTCTCCTAATTAGATGGCTTTCTGCTAGCTGCACATAATATTTTAAAAGAGTGGAGGAATGAATCTGCTAGCCTTGACCTGTCCTAATATTACCATGCATTGAGAAGAGAGCCAAGAAAAAGCTTTTCTATGCTAGGTGTATTGGTTCCCTTAGACAAGAAGTGGTAGAGAAGTACTGTCTTCAGTTTCCTCCTATGTTGTTTGGGTTAAAATGGAAAGTTATTTGGATTGATATAGCAAATTGTTGTTTGGAAGCCGAAATAACAGGCAGCATTATTGCTTTCATTTTTATTTAAGTAAGCCCATGAAAGGTTTTTTAACTGGTTTAAGGCACAAAAAAAAAAGTCCCAAGTGCATCCATGTTCTAGAAACAAAGTTTTATGTTTATAAAGTCACTTCAATGATCAGCTCCTTAGTGCTGATGTTCTGCTGCAATGCTGTATTTGCAGAATAGTAGCAGCATTATCTGTGTTGCACAGGGCACAAATGTAAAGGGAATTTCTGCTCCAGTGAACTCCCATCCCAGAAAGGAGAAGGGATCAACTTGCTGTGCATCCCAGAGAAAGGAGGTGATTGTAGATACGGCTCCATGTCATTAAGTAATTTCTGAAAGGCTTCCCTTTGTGCTTACAGTCTTTAATGATTTTGGTTGGCAGCTGCAATTTACAAAACATCTGGCAGTGTCTGTGGACTTTTCAAAGTGGTTTTGGTAAGTAACCTCAGGCAAGGAGCAGAAAAGAATTCACTTTTTCTGGAACAAGTTACAGTCTCTTACTTGTGTCATGTTGAAATGAGTGAGGATTTCCTTGCCTGATGACATTAAATCTGCCTTTTAGAGACATTTTTTATATACTGTCTCTTCTTAAACTTTGAATTTTAAGGATATCTCTCAATTCAGTGCCCAGTTTCTCTGAAAGTTGAAAAATTAATTGAAAGAAGTCAATCTTTTTCTCCTTGTACAGCATTGTGCTTTCACTGCTTTTAAAATACAGCCCTATAGAGACAAATGCAGGCTTGCGACTACTGGTTTTTTGCTGTAGGGTTTGTGGTAGGAACAATGGTAGATAAATACAAGCTTGAAGGACAAAGATGTGCAACACCTAGTCTGAAATGGACATTGTCTATCTGTCTAGATTGCTGCTAAAAATAATATAGCACCATAAAAACGAACTCTTCAAAAAATAAAGCCCGTGATTTGGGTATACTGGGTCTCCCTGAAGAGAGAGAAATAGGAAGTGTCAGTATGGATGATTTTTTCTCTAAGGTTTTTATTGTCTATAAAATTATCAAAACTGACTTACTGAGTTAAAATCTACATAATAAAGCCAACAATAAAGTCTTGGTTTATATTTCCTATATGAAGGACTCTGGATCTCAATGGGGCTCACCAGTGGGCAGAAACTTAAAACTCAGTGAGCGAATCTGCTTGAGTGTTGATTGTTGCTGGAAGTTTCTAATTGTAGAGTAGATGAGAGAGAATCTAAAAAGAAAACTCACAAGGGAACAGTAAGGGTAATTAATTGTAATTTGAGTGAATATTCTGCACTATTCTGTGCTGCAACAAACTGAAATAATCAGAAATTAGATGCTCTGGAAAAAGCTAACAGGCTAGGAAGAGCTACAGCCCAGGAGGAAACAGAAAGTGATCTTTAAGCAGAATTAAAGAAAGAAAAACTTCTTTCAGAGGGAAGGTTATAGCTTCAAGTATATATATCTAAAACACCAAAGCATGCAGTAGTTAGTAAAGGGATAGTACTTTTTCTTCCAAAGTGGCATTTTCCAGAAAGTTTTCTGGTCTATATAAATTTGTTGACACATCAGCATTGTCAAAACAGGTAATTTTGAACAGTTTCACACACTATGCTGCTGAAAGTTCCTATATAGTTCATAGAAACACACAGAAAAGTGTGGGAAAATGCCTAAAATACAAAATGTGATGTCATTAACTTTAATAGAAATACACGAAAAATATGTGAAAAGCAGCACAATAAGAAAAATTGTAAGAAAAGAAATGCATAATTTGGGGACACGAGATGCAGGCAACACAAAGGTGTCATTTCTAGAAAATGTGCCTGTACCATGAAGAAAGGTGCTGTCTAGAAAACCATATCCGATCTATATGCAACCTTGAAAAGCAGATGAGGTTATAATGATAAAGAAAAAAGTCTGGAGAGGAGAAGTGTTCTTGGGCAGCACATCAAGACCAGACAGTGCTTGGCTGTATTGGCCACAGCCGCATGACAGAAGCAAAGTGGACATGGAGCTTGCTGTTCAGACAGGATGTGTGATGTTTAGGGAGAGAGAAGGGAAAAAGAAATGGAAATTACATAAAGCTTTCAGTAGTCCAGCAGCATATCCATTTCTTGTGATGAGAAAATAGATACCAGTAGGATGTGGTAGGTTTGTACATTCAGCAAAGTTGGAAGGGATAGAGACAAACATTTTCTCAGGGTTTGGTAAATACAGCTGGGAGGTGGTGAGGGGAACATAGGGAACTCTAAAGAACCCTTTTGTTTGATTCATTTAATTTTGGAACATATTTTCTTGGTTGGTGGCATTCTCTTAGGGGGAAAGGTCTTTGCACCTTCTTTTGTTTTGTGGAATAAAGGTGGGGTTTTTTTTCCTTTTAACATTTTATTTTGTATACCCATTCACTGAGAGCTTGACACTGGTCAGTATGAGAACACTAACAACTTGTTGACTTACTCTTTTTTATGGTTTCATTTTTTTTGGTTTTCATATTTTATGGTTTTCATATTTTATGGTTGTGTTTTGGTGTTACAGGCTATAGCTCTGGCTGCCAGGCAGCTCATACCAACATAAGTATGAAGGCAGCAGCTAAGAAAACCTTGCTTGTAGTGAACTTCAGCTTGTTAAACCATTTGGTTTAGCATATTGGAAACTCTGGCAGTGAATTTTTCCAGGATTGTGGGGTGAGGAGAAATGGGAGTAAGCCCCATAGCCTCTAACAACATCTGAAAGGTGCCTCTGTTTTTTCTCAGCAAAGCATTGACCTGCCCTTTTGATCATTGTAGCAGAATGAGGAATCTTAGCATCATTAACAGCAATAATAATAATAATAATAATAGTAATAATAATAAAGCATTAAAAATTAAAATATATCAATCCATTGTTGATTTAACCTATATCTATTTTCAGCTTTCTAGTTGTCATTGCCATACTACTTATGCCATTTTGGATAAATAACTCTGTGGGACACAGATCCTGCCTTTAGGAATGCAACTGTTCTGCAGAGAACTGCTCATATAGTAATTGCCACAGAAAACTATGCCTGCCTTCAGCTACAGTGAAGCAGTAACTGAGCTTTTCTGCTGAAGCCTTTAGTACTTGATCTGAAACCTGTGAAAGTGTGTGGTGCTGTGCCATGGCAATAGCATGCATCTTGTTCAACTGTTACAGAATCATAAATTCATAGAAAGGTTTTCATTGGAAAAGACCTTTAAGATAATTGAGTCCAACCATTGATCCAGCCCTACTAAGTCCACCACTAGACCATGTCCCTAAGCATGATATCCACTTGTCTTCTGAACATCTCCAGGGATGGTGACTCAACCACCTCCCTGGGCAGCCTGTTCCAGTGCTTGACAACCCTTACAGTAAAGAAATTCTTCCTAATGTCCAACCTAAACCTCCCCTGGTGCAACTTGAGGCCACTTTCCAATGTCCTATCACTGGCTACCAAGGAGAAGAGACGGACTCCCACCTTTCTGCAACCTCCTTTCAGGTAGTTGTAGAGGGTTGTAATGTCTCCCCTTCAGTCAACTGGGACCTCCTTGGTTAGCCAGGACTGCTGATAAATGATGGAAAGTGGCTTGGCTTGTTGTGTTGTGCTGTGTTCTTCATAATAAATTCAGTGGAAGATACAGCCCGTTGTCCAGCCAAAGAACAGATTTTATTGCTAAAATTCATAAAAGTAAATAAATCCAGTTAAACCACAGGTAGCTTTAGATGCTAAGCTGAATATATTGTAGGTCATAGAGTGGAACATTATAATTGGTCCTTGAAGTTGTAACATCAGCAGTGCGGATGACAAATGTGTCCTGTGATAGCTTATTTCTGGCAGTCTCTTCTATAAATTTGTTAGGACCAGGCAGAGCCCCTGAACTCTACTGGTGGTGAGGTTAGTGCATTAATGGCTGATGCTTATGGTTTATCACCGAAGGTTCCCTGCTGTATGTATCATAGGTAGATGACTACCATGGTTGTGACTATTGCTTTACCTGTTGTCTTTGGTTTTTGCAGAAGGGTAGATATATTCACCCAAACAGTATTCTGGTGTGAGCAATTCAGTGCTCTAGTGGTCTGTTCCTTGTAATACAGACTGGCAACTGTGCCAAACATCTTGGAAGTACTTCAGAAAGATAGCATTTATGTTTAAGGAAGTTGATGCATTGTGAAAGCTGTCATGTTATATTGTGCTGATGGAGGAGCCAACTGCAATTGCTGAGACAGAACTCTTTTCAATCACTGTAACCTGAGATTTCTGAACTGAAAAGCATTCTTTTTAAAGCCAGTGAAAATGCATCTTTAGATACTTTGAGGCAAAACATGCTACAAATACTATAAGTACTGCCCATCGAATATTGCATACATGGGTCTTTGTCTAAATGTGTCAACTGCAGGAACATTTACAACTGAATTTTTATTCAGGAAGATAAACCCATGAAAAAAACCATGTAAAAAGTTACTGACTAATGTTTAACTAAGGTGCATGGTATCTAGGTCAACCAGTTAAATTTCTGACTGATCAGCCTTTTGTTACTGAATACAATCTAAAATAAAATTCTTCTTGGCTGAAGAAAACAATCTGATTTTAGCCATGGAACTTCGGTGTTTGCTATTATCATATTTCTCAGCAGCATTTATTATTTGAGGCTCATTGTGCTTGTGTAGTTTCTGCACAGGAAATAATTTGCTTATGGGAAGTCATGGAATGGGATGCAGCAAGAAACTGTTTGGATTAGATCAAGCAGGCATACCATACCTCACCTGCTCAGCATTATTGTAGGACTCATTGCTAAAGGCAATTTATAGTTGCAAAATCATGAATTGGCGGCCTTGTCCTTCAGGGCATTCATTCGTTTGTTCCAATCTGAATTATGCTTGTGTGTATCAGGTGGCTGTATTCAAGTGGCACAGTTGACTGTGGTGGGATGGATCTTTGTTAATGTTCAAAGTGAGGTAGGTAACTATTACTAATCTCATTGTATCTTGTCTGACTGCAAGTCCTGGATGGATGAGAATTAGATGAGGAAATGGAATCAGGAGCACGATGGAGCTTGTCTGTGACTGCCTACCCTAATGTTTGCTATGTAATTTTAATGAGCTAATGTGCTCTGCAATTGCAATTAGTAAGAGTTAACACTAGATATGACACTCTCTTAGAAAGTGTAAGATAGCTGCATGAGCAGTAAGCAGTGCAAGGTCAATGAGCAGTGTGTCAAGAGGTAAATCTTGTAGCTGAGTCATTGGTTTTACAGAACTTCAGTGCAGTGCTATCTCATTTGCTTGCTTTTTTAACTTTCTAGAAGATGTGACGTAGTAATTGGTATGATTTCCTTACTAATAAAATGTCTATAATACGTGCTTTAACCTTATGAGTCTTTTGAAAACAACTCTATCTGTGGCATATGAACAAGCAGCTTAGGTGTTTTTTGGTGTTTAGAGGTTTTGTTCTCTCTTGAGAAAATATTGAGAACTTTCAAACATACTTTGTTTGTGAGTTGTTATTTCTCAGGCACTTCATGTACTGACTCAGCGAGACAGGCCCTTGAGCAAAGAGCAGCTACATGGAAATATAGCCTTGCATTGTAGTGCTTTGCTTCAGGTTTTGCTTGAAGCCTCACTCATGGTTCCAAGTAAGAATCAAATCTTCCTTAGTATGTATAAGGCCACAGTACACAAAAGCAGCTCCCACATCAGTCAGTATTCACATATTACCACAGATTACTAAGAGGTAAAGAGTCACCACATCAAGAGAAGATGAGAACCAGACAGTAAAATGAACTCGGAGGAGACTAAAATTGCAGCCCAAGCTAAATGAAATAAGAGCCAGTAATTTGACTTTGATATCTCAGCTTTTAGATATTCTGCTGCTTTTCATATACAAAATAACTTTTTGCAGGAAAGAAGAGACAGAGCTTCAGGAACACTACTGTCATTTGCATTTCTCTGCCTATGCTTCATGCAGACCTTGGCACCAAGAGGGTGGGATACTATTTAACTCTGATAGTGTGAGCCCTGCAACAACTTTTATAGTTACATTATTGTCCTCTCAAGTTATTAAAAAAGATCTTTCTTAAGAAAGATTACTTTGAAATTGTGAAAGAGGCTTAGAAATCCAGGTTTGAAAATCATCAGTGGCAGACCTTTTTATCTGACTTGTATGTGGTTGGTTTGTGGTGGGTTGGTTTTGTTTGAGATAGTAGGTGAGTAATGAGAAGTGAGCTTTGCTTCAGATGCTCAGCAGTGAAAAAACTTGTTTGGTGCATCTATCCAGGCAGCTGGATATGATGCTGTTTCTCATACTGTCATTTACATAGCTGCTGTGCTTTTCTGCTCTTTTTTGGTGCACCATCTGTTCTCAATAATATTTTGAAACTTTTTACACCATGTCATTTTGCATTTTAAACTCTAGAACCCTGGTGACAGAGACTCTCACCAGGTGGCTTTACCATTGTTCTTACTGCCCAGAGAAGTGTGCCAGCTGCTCCCACATTAGTAGGACTCAATCTTCATCTATTCACTGTATAACGAGAGGGACTATGAGGGCCAGGGTTGAGTAATGTTGTTCATTCCTCTATGGCATTGCTGCTTTTCCCTGTCCATTAACTAGGACTATGGCCTCAGTCAATGATGTCACACTGTTTTATGTTAGGATGTTAATAATTAGAAGTTTCGAATTTATTTTACTTTTCTTTGTATTATACAGCTTTGACTGAAATGTGGCCAGTTGGTCTTGGGTAGTAGAGAACTTTTAAGTGATGATAACTTTCTCTTAATATTACAATTTTTTGTATGTGTGCATAACATTGATCAGAAGGGAGAAGAGAGCTAGCGAAATAAGGATGATTAAAATTCAGTTTATCAATTAAGCAATTTTCAGTTTGATTTTTAGATTTGTTATGCAAAGTCCTTAAGCACATCCATCAGGGAAGTAGAACACTCTAGCTAATTACTTTGCTGAATCTGTACTGTAAAACATAACTGAAAGATATCAATTTGCTGCTGTAACTATGAGGCCTTTACTGCAAACCAGAACATCATTTAATGAAATAATCCCAAACCCAGTGAAATCAGTAGAAAAGTATGTCTTGAATACACTGTCTCAGTACCAGACAAAGTGTGACCTGCAGTCATTTTTTGAGAGTATGAATTTGTTATATAATCAGAAATGACATTACTGAATTGGCACAAAAAGTTTATTCCTAGGGATGAAATATACCGATCAGAGAAAGCTTCTCTGTTACGAGATTAAGAAATCTTGTATTTTAGTAGGGCCTGTAGCAATAGGACATGGAGTAATGGTTTTAAACTAAAAGAGGGTAGACTCAGACTTGATATAAGGAAGAATTTTTTTACAATGAGGGTGAAACACTGGAACAGGTTGCCCAGAGAGGCAGTAGATGCCCCATCCCTGGAAACATTCAAGGTCAGGTTGGATGGGGCTCTGAGCTACCTGATCTAGTTGAAGATGTCTCTGCTTACTGCAGAGGGGTTGGACTAGATGGCCTTTAATGGTACCTTCCAACTCGAACTATTATTCTATGGTTCTAGATAAATAATGTACTCCAAAGACAAAAGATGCCACTCATATTCAAGGAATGGAGATCATCAATTGCTGTCAGTATCTGACTATATGGGAAGATTTCTCTTGTCTTTGTCTCACTGTCAGCTTACTCCTGCTGAGTGTGAATGACTTCTGGGGGATGTGTATATGTCTTCTTCAAGCTGCGTCTATGGATTTTAATTTCTTGCCTTTTATTTACTACCTTCTGGCTTTTGTTTGTTAGAAAATTTAGTTTCATGATGATACATTTTGTATTTTCTTTACTAAACATGTAAAGCTGTAGCTTCTATTTAAACCTAAAGTAATTATACAGTCAGTTTCTTTCGGTTATCTTGAGATGAGTTGGGATTAGCCCCCTACTTCTACTGCTTCCTTTTGTATAATGTTGAGTTGCAGTCTTTTCATTCTGTTAGCCTCAGTTGTCTTGGTGGTTTTCTTTACAGTAACTTTTCTTTTTGATAGAAAACAAATTGAGCCTTACAGATACATTTGTATCTATACAGATTCTAACAAGTGCTTTGATCATGCACATGCTTTTTCTCATTAGTTAATCTTTAATGCTGTAATGTTGCAGCATTACTGCCCATTTCTGTTGACTAGACAACCTTTTTGATATTCTTAAATGTAAAATATTAAAACACTGATATTTTTTCCCCATTTTCTTCTGTGTCTTGTCATTGCAGATATCCTTTAATCTTCCAGATTTATAGGTACATTGCTATATGAGGATCTTACTGTGCCTATTTTATTTTAATTTATTACTAGTTACTGTTTTAAAATTTATTTGTTCCCACTTTTAACACGGTTACCAGTTATGTAAACTATTTAACCATACATGAAACTTAGTCTAAACCAAATTATTTTGAAATGTCTATATGCTTGAAGTAGACTGTATAATGTACAGAACTGGCTATTTCCTTTTTTTGTTTTTTTAAATGTATACCTAGACTGTAGTCAGTGCAGGTTTATAGTACATTGGCAATTGGTTTTAAATTAGCTGACTTCAGTGCTGAGAAGAGTGCAGTCCCAGCAGTGTGAAGCTCGCTATAAACTGCAAGGAAAGTGGATTGATGCCCAGCCGTTGCTACTTGTCTGAATTCTGCTGTGGCTGTTTTATTAGCAGTGCCCAAGATGGCTTGTTCAAAGCTTGTCTGCACTATGTACCTCATCGAAGCCACAGCACTCTGAATTTATTGTTAACGCAAGAATGCTAAACCTATTTAGGATCTCAGGCTTGCTTACAGAATTTCAGCAGATACCTGGCTCTGGATGTTGGATTCACAATACAAGTTTGTGTTCCCATGAGACTTGGAGACATTTGGATTTAGCATCCAGTTCCAATACAAAACAGAGAAAAGATCCAAGCTGTCAAACCCCTTCCTTTTCAAAGGGAGTTGGTTCTCGTGGGCTATTCATCTGTCTCTAAGTTTCACAATGTCCTCCTGTGTGACACATCTGATCATAGTAATGGCAGTGTGCAGCCAGAATTTTAATGAAGGGGGTTTTTTGTTTTGTTTTGAACTTGTTGATGAACTCAAGTGCATTGAGAATGTGCATATCTGACAGTACAAAGAGGTAAAGGACAAAGACCTGTGCTTGGTCTCTGTCAGAGAGGTTTTTAAATATCTGGCCATTTGATGTACTTCATTCTACTGTAGAGGTGGAAAAGCCGTAGATTCATTTCTAGCATGAGTGATCTAGCAGTTTGCAGGAAGAAGTGGCTGTACTAAATCCAGGAAAGGTAGTAAAATAGCTATCTCTTTGAAATTGAGAAAAACATTAACTTCCTGTGTTCCTTAATAAATTTTCAAGAAATGCCTCTGTAATCATTTATTTCTGGAAAGGTCATTGAGCCGATTACAATAGTTATTTTGACCTATGTACAGGACTCCTAATACTTGGTTTTGCAGAGTATGTAAAGAAATTGGGATTTCTGATAAATATGGATGCATTTTTCAACTTCTCATCTCCATGTTGCCAGGAGTGATGGTCCTTTCAGAGGTTTTAGTATCTTGGTACTTTACTTCAGATAACAGTTGTGTATGTTTGTAGTCTCTGAAGACTGGATACTGACACTTTTTGCAGACATCAGTATCTCTTGGCTCTTCATTCTGCCAGCGCCTTGAATATACATTGTCTGAAACAGTGCTGAACAGCGCTTAACAAAATGTTCATGAAATCAAACATTTGGTTGTAGACATTTACCACAATTACATTAAATTTGAGTAATTATACAAAGGCACATGCTAGTGAGGACTGCTGCATGTTAATATTCTCATGGACACCTGCTAATCTGAGTTTATCTTTAAATGAGTTATGCTAGGCATTTGTGGTGCATAGAGTACAGTAGATAAGTTTATATTTGATGAAGAAACAAATTCATGGGTTGTTATTTTTTTTAAGTGCAGCTGCTTTATCAGGTATTTCACGGTAAATTCACTATTACTTCCTAGAATATGATACCATGTGCTCTGCTGTTTTATTTATAGGATTGCCTTCTGTTTCTGTTGTACATTGCTGTTTCTGTTCATGTTGGTTTCAGACAGCTACTCAAGACTGTAATTGTGATTATTTTCTACTTAATGCTTTATGTCATTGAAGAATAGATAGTGACCACTCTTTGTGGGCCTGGGTGATCCCCAATGTAACCCTACTGGCAACCAGTGCTACTTCATTGTGCCTGTAGGGGTTTGTGGAATGATAAGAAATCAACACATGGACCCATATGAGCTGAAACCTTTTCAGATGAAGGGCATAAGGGGGCCCTGAGTGCTGTAAGTAGAGATAATATGCCTTTGTTTGTCAGTGAAATGTAATAGCTTGTGGGATGGTGTTTCTGAAAGCATTCCTCTGATAACAAGTTTAATTTATATACCTTTTAAATACATATGGTCTGAGATTGCTATTTAGGCACTAGGCAATGTGAATTAGATATTAATCTGTGGTTTCCATGGCATAAGTAGGAACATATAGTAAAACAGGCTGATGGCAGAATATGAACTTCATTCCGTCATAATATGCAGTTAGTAGTGTCATTCTGTTTGTGAGCAGAGTCTGGCACAGCCAGTCAAATCTGCCACAGCTGTTGTAAAGTTGACGAGAAATGAGAAACAAGGTATTAGGATGGTATTTCTGTGATCTATAGCTACATTAATATTTGTGATTAAATACTGCTCAGCATCCAGTGACTATCAGGACTACTGGTGACTGTCTTCCAGTTGAGTCATGTCTTTCTGTTATGGTTTAAGGGGAGAGAACAGTGCTGCTCTCTGACCCCTCAGGTTCCTACGCCTACCACCTTTCCTTCCCTCTCAGCCTATTAACACTTAAACCATAACACTTCTGTTTTCCAGCATAAGCCTGAACAGAGGAATTGTTTATCTACTGATTACTCACTTAGTGTGAGCAGAAATGAAGGAATCTCAGTATGGTCAAGGAGAAAAACTGATGTTTTTCTCCAAGATAAGACCAGCTTTAGACTTCTTATCACTGATTTGGCTATGTATGTTGTAAAAGGAAAATCCCGAGGGAACTGGAGAGAACTGCAACCTATCCTAAACTCTATGCTTGCGGCTTCTGGCATGATTAGTGTCTGCAAAAATATAAGGAGGGATGTTCCTGAAGTGCACAGACACAGCAGTTCACACTCAATTTGTTTTGTCATTAGGACTATGAATACAGCTGCAGGCTCCAAAGGAGAGACGTGCTAGTGAAGCAATTTCTCCAATTAGAAAGGAAATGTGTTCCTTCTGCAGCAGATAACATGGGAGTATAGGAAAGATTTTGTAAGCTTTTGTCACATTCATGATTTATGATATCACAATGATGTATCTTGACCCACAGCATTTTAGGCAGCTTGATCACTTAAGCTATTTTACATATTTTAATTATGTATGCATTTTTTTGAAACTAAATCCTTTGTTCTTAGACTTTGGTTTCCTTCCTTCTCTCTGAAGCAGATAGGCAATACCAAAAAACATTCTTTTTTTACCCCTTCACTTTTGATGAGATCCTTCAGTCTGTCAGGCCCTTCTTTTCATGTAGAAATCCAAGGTTTATGCTCTTTGGTTGAAGAGGTTTTTTTTATAAGTGACAAAATACACTCATAAAAGCTTAAAATAAGAGATCCTGGAGTGGAGAGATTATCTTCTGGGTGAAGATCTACATGGTAATTAATTATTTTTAAAAGAAAGATTTGCCTGTCCACAACCAGACCCTATAGTCTCAGCCCAAAACAAGAGTGTATGATTGCTACTTAGTGATCAAACCAAATAAAATCTTTTTGTGAGCTTTTGCAGCTCTGTGTTTTACTGCATTCAAATCTTGTATTGGTTTACAAACATGACCTATTGATGTTGTAATGGATGTCTCCTAAACATTTAGTCCAATCTTTAATCTCAATAGCTATTTCGTAAGCTGTACTACCAGGTGCTTCACAGTTTCTGTAGGTAAAGGCAATTCAGCATGCTATCTGGCCCACACTTTGTAGTCATGTTACCAGAATTTATGTCTGTGACAAGAAGGACTCTGGGTTGTGTTGTGAAATAGCCCTCCACATAGTGAAAGCAGTACCTAATTGCTTCATGGTGGTGTGGTTCAAAAGGGACTAGTTAGTCAATGTAATAGGAAGACAACAAAAAGAGTCATTTGAGCTGCCATTGAGTATTTCCTCAGTGAGCTTTCCTGCAGAAGCTTGGATTCATTAGTGATAACTTCATGCAGAGGGTTTACATTATTGTACAAGTGAGAGAGAATAGGTTTAAGTATATTTTTATTCGTATTTTATTGTATTGGGGTTTGTTATTGTAATTGAGGTATTATACAAAACACAATATGATAATGTTGCAATAATGCTGCTATGACAATAGCATGGTATACAAGATTTTTTAAGTTCAGTACTCTGTGTTCCTATCAATCTCTGAAAAATCTGAAAATTTTTGGAGAAAATGGGATAACAGTTATTATTATTGAAAATACATTTCACAGTCTTCATTCAGGTCTTTTCTTTACACTTCAGTGTGCTACGTCATTTTGTCACATTCACATAAGAATATTTGCATTGAAATCTCTTGTTATAGAGTGTCTCTGATACAGCGAAGTAACTTCTGACAAATAAAATGCTCACCTTCAAGACAGTGCCTTACACATCCTCCTTCTCATGTGCAGTTTTTTTCAGCTTAATCTAAGAAGATTTCAGTAGCACACCGACACACACACACACACACACACACACACACACATGCTTTGCTTGTATGAACTCATAAAGGCTGCAGCAGACTTACACACTGAATGCCTCAGAATTTTATTTTGGTGGTAATTTTTCTCAGCAGATCAATTGTCCCTCCTGCTTCCATGCCTTTGTTTGGACTCTTCACTTACTCTGACCTATACTTTAGCTCTTAACAACCATGATGAAGAAACTTACGTACAGTGAAAATTTTCATTTATATTTCACTAGCAGTGATTGATATCAGTCACAAATGAACCTGCTTTTCATCCCACCAAAATAACACATAGTTTCCTTTTAGTACTGATGTTAAAGGAAGAAATCTTCTTGACACAAGAAGCTGCCTTGAATTTATGACTATAGGTTGGTTAAATAAGCATACGCCTAGGACTACCTGTCATTTGCGAAGAGGATTTTTATCTCTGTGTACTCATAAACCATGAGTTAGAGTCTCAAAAAATTATTGGGTCATTTTGTATTTAAATAGAGAATCCTTTTGTGTTCCTGTTTTTCATCCTTTGAAGTTGTTGATTGCGTTGTCTGTCATCTTTCTGCAACTGTGAGGGACAGAAACGTCTTTTAAATTACTTCTTAATCTGAAGCTTTGAGAAGAACAACAAATACCATTGGACTTTGTGATACCATAATAAGAGTTGGCAGCACTAGCAATAGTAGTGATAGGAAAAGTGAGCACAGGGTGGTCATGTTGGGCAGTGGCTTACATGCTTTTGAGGATAGCACACACCTGAAGTTGGAAGGGCTACGCTATGCTGTGGACTTATACAAATAAGTAAAACATTTCTGTTGCTGAGGATTATTTATAATCACAACAAAACTGTGTTTCTGTACTGGTGGTATTTGATTTTAAAATTGCCCTTCCATTACAGCTTTGAAATCTATCCAGGAAAGACTTACGGTAAATTCAATGGACTTGCAGTGAGCACATTTCTTTTCTGCTTTTTCCCTTCTCTTCCTCCTCAAAGTTGACTTCTTGCAAATTGAGTTTCCATCCTGTCAGCAGTGATGGCTGCTTTGTGCTCTGCTGACTCTGCATGTCTTTGAGAAGTTCTGCTTCAGAAATTGTCTCTTACATTCCCAGTCATGGAAGTGCTCCTACTGTGGAGCTGGTGTAGTGTACATGTAATTTTATTTTTATCTTCATTGAAATGCAGCTAGGGCTAGGCATGAATCCACTGAAATGTCGTGGAAATGGAAATGTCTTTCAGTGTCTGGTTTAATGCACATTTCTGATTGAAAATTGGAGGCACCCATCATGCTTTGATGAGCTTTTTAAGATTCATTATTGCTAATGCTGTGAATTTCATTTGCACATTGTTTTCAACATATGGACTGATGAACCGCGTCCATCTTAACAGTAGGATAGAGATTTCTTTTTTGTATCATGGTTGAATGTTCTTCATTAGCTATTGAACAGTACATGCTGGCTAGTCTAGAAATGGATCTGATGTTCTTCTCTAACTGTTCAAGTATAACAGGCAAGTTCTGTCTACCAAAAAAACCGCAAGCCTCCAAAACCCCAGACATTGCACTATGTGCTTAGTGTTTCACCTTCAGATGTCAGTTTAACGGCAAATGATGCCTGATTCTTTAAGTATGAAGCAATTGTACTAAATTAAATAGGCTTAATTTGTAAACTTCATTGAAAGAATACAGTTGTCCAGAACTAATCCCCCTTATGCAATCTAGTAAAATTGTTTCACTGGTAGTATATGACTGTTAATTTGGGGGAAATTATATTCTACTATAGGATGAGCAGATGCATTTGTTGTAGCAGAAATGGCTGCTTGTCACCCAGCCTTCTGTGACTGACCAACTATGTTGTTCTGCAATCATGTGGGAAAAGTGTCCCACAAATACGATTTTTTTCCCCCATGTATCTTTAAGGTAGCAGCTTCTGCTTAAAATGAAGCACCAGCATTCTTATTGAGCAGTTTTCAGACATTATTTGGATTACACATATAAAAAGGAGCTATAATTATTATAATATTTGGAAGTGATAAAATAAAACTTCATGTTTCAAAAGGCAATGTCTGCTTTAGAGAGAGTAATATCCCTTAAAGGAAAAATTCCTCAAAGAAGTGAAGGGGAGAGTAATTATTCTGAAACGCCTCTGAATTAATGAAGCTGCTAAGTAGTGAAGTAACAGTGACATATTTTTATGAAAGCATTCTGCCTTTCAAGGAGAAGGATGTAAGCTGTTGTTCATTGCAGCATGCTTCATTGCTACCTACATGGCCGTCCTAAAGCCTATGAGATGTTAGTGGACACGGTTTCTTCCTTTGCATGCCTGCATCTGGCTTGTAAGAGTGGGATCATTTAAATATTATTTTATGAATCAACAGTAGAAGAGCATAGCCAGGGAGAATGTCTCTGTGAACAAGGTTTGCTTGGCTTGTACATCCCTTGTGCTAGCTGCAAGATAAATAAAATACTACTTGTCTTGGAGAATTCCCACAAGTAGGACATCCCATGTTCCCAAGGGGGTAAACAGCCCATCCTGCTTGGATACTGTTGCAAGGTCTAAAGTAAACCTTAATTTTCTTATATGGCAGATCTGAAATATCGCTATGAATCTGCACTCTTGTTGAGCTCTACAGTGTGTATTGATTGTTTCACTCATCTTTTTCCAGGTCTGTGATTCACTGCTGGCGAACCTAAGCCAGTGGCAATCAGTTTCTGAATGTTCTGCAGTCCATCATAAGATTTGCATTGAGCAGCCTTGGAGTCACTTCATGGAAGCTGGGCCTTGAATTTGCTGTGAGGACTGTTAAGGGCCGTCCCCCATACAGAAGGAATACGCTGCAGTCAAATGGTCTGTCAGCTGCTGTGTGCTTTCCTGTGTCTTCCAGAGGTGCTCTATGAGCTCTCAGAGTAGGCACTCATCCCATGTTCAGCACAAGTATATAATTACTGTGACTACTTTTGAAGTGACATTGATGATTTAAAAAAAAAATAAAACCAACGCCCCCTACCCTCCCACCCCAAAACAAACCAACCATCAACCATTGCCATTTAATAGTTGATGTCTAGTAGGCTTTCAAAATCCAGGGTGGATGACTGTGCAAAGGCATTTACACTCACTGTTGTTAAACCTGATGAAAATGTGATGGAAATGTGCTTTGAAGCCAGAAGTCTTGCTGGCTGTAGTTTCTCTGCTTGTTGTGAAGTGGATAAGGAAACTCCCTGAGTGAAATGAAACATTGAGCTCTTCTGATTGGGTTGATTAGACCCGTGTTTCATGAGATAACAGTAATTCAAATGCAGTGGCTGTTCAAAATCGTATTTGGCACATGTAAAGCAACTGACTCAAGAGTATGCTAAACATATAGGCTCCTCATTAATAGATAAAACTCTTGCAGTTTTACAGAGGGCATGTAATGGTTCATCATGGAGGTGTGTGTAACTCTGATTAACATTTCTACCAGTACTTAATTTGGCCCGCAGTTTATGAGTTTTCTAGGATTTTTTTCTTTTTAATATATCTTTGTAAGCCTAGCATTCTGTTGAGCCCTGTTCTTCTGAAGCTACAGATTTTATTCTTTGTAAACAGGAACTTCACTGAATGTAATGTAAATTGCAAGGACATGTTCCATTGTGAAGAACAAGTTATGAAAACATCTGTCAGAAATAATTACAGTTGATCATGCTGTCAGGCAGGAATATAGACTGGGTAATTTACTGGTGTCTTCTTCAGCAGTGTTTTCTATAGCTCTGTTACCAGGAATATCAGAATTTAACTCAGAATAGTAAGAAAAGCATAAAGCCATATATAAAGGGGGAAAAGTGAAAGGAAAGGTTATTATTCTTCTATTCTTGGCTTTTCACAGTTGTTTCTGGCATGGACTTACTCTTCCACGAGTGTCTAGAAAGCAGACTATGCTGATGGATACTGTTTTTGAAGATGTGGAGGCTCTTGAATATACAAATGCTTCTCTGTTGTTCTGTGATGCCTAAGGATGTCTTCAAGGCCTTAAATAGCTGTTTGTTCCTTTTAAACTTTATACCTTAAATCAGATGTGGCATAGAGTACAACTCTTCATAGATGACTAAGAGCATATGGAGGTAGACATACCATATGATGGTCTGAAGTGTGTATTTTGCCAAGTTGTCTATAAAAGTGACTTTTAAGCAGCCTGCAGCATAGGTTAATGGAAGAAGTCCCAAAGCTGCTGGTTGCCGTTGCCCTCCACTCCACTGTTCTCTAGATTGTGAGACTTGCTACAATTGTTCAGGGCAGCAAGATAGAAGAGAAAGATGAAATGTATAGTTGGCAGGAGCCAAAAAAGGTAGGTTGCTAAACAGCTGTTGTAATTTCATAGGTCTGGTAGGAATTAAAGTGGTGATCCTATTTTTTAAAGAGCAGACAACAATACATCTTTCTAATGTAGCCTTTCCTGACTGGTATGCAATTGATAAGATTTCATTGTTTACCTCTGTTAAATTTCTATTCTTGAGTATTTCAACAGTGATATTTTGGAGGCTATAATTTACCTTTCATCATAAGGTTTCTTTATTTCTCCAAATAAGGAATTTTCCCTTTCTTGTAAGCCTTCAATACTGTGCAGAAAGAAGATCCAGGATGTGGACTCCTTAGTCTTGCGTAATGACATATTTAAGAAATAATGTATTGCTTGATTATTGGCCCATTGGACTGTTCTCTATACCCAAAGGTCCACATCTACAGAAATGTTTTCTACCTGAAGTTGAACAGAATATTGCAGTCATTGACTATCACAATGCCTGATAGTGAGTTCTAGGCTCTTTTAATCCAACAGTGTATACCAGTGGGTGAAGAGTTTGAAAGGAAACAGCTAGTTTAATGAGAGAAAAGAGACCATTTGGTGTGTACCTTGCTTATGTTATCTGTGCTGTTTTGAACTGGAGCAAGTAACAAGTGACAGTGTTTTTAATATAAAACAAACAAACAAACCCCCAAAACCACAGGAACCAAACAAACAAAAAACAAAGGAAAAAACACAAACAAAAAATCAACTTGTGAAAGCAGCAACTGGTTTGGTAAACGATGCATTATCAAAATTGTTATTCAAGCTGATGGACTATCTAGGTTAAAAAAATAAAAATAAAATCCAGTATTGTAAAAAATATCTTGTGAGGTTGGGATCTGGTGTAAGATTTTGTTTATTTTTTTAAGGCTACAGCTGGTATATATTGGTAGTTGTAGGCACTTAAATAACATAAAATCTAAGCCTTCCTCTTTGCCATGCCCTGGAGAACAGAATATTGAGGTCAAAGAGGATTAGGGGAGGCATGGAATATCTGATAAAAGATGTCTGTACTGATAGAGAGAGAGGTAAGGCTGAAGGGAGTGGATGAGGGAGAAGATTACTTTTATAGCCACACTTAGAAGTGCTTTAAAGGCTCACTGTGCTTCAGAAGCATCGTGTTCCTTTTCCTGTTTCACAGAATCACAGAATCGCTCGGTTGGAAAAGACCTCAGAGATCATCACAAATTTCTGCCCAGCCCAACTTCAAACTCCCTGCCAATGAAAAGACTATGGAGTCTATTCATGCATCTATTTGATTTCACACCAAAACTCAGAAATGTGTTCTACAAAGAAAAAATGTTAGAAAGTAAAAAAAAAAACAGAAAACCCACAAAAAAACCCAAACTATCAGATGATGAAGAAAATGCCAGATGTTACAGAGAAATATAGCAGTTTATTCTGCTGCTGATAGCTACACTGATAGATGTTTGGATTCAAAAATGAAATGAAAAGAAGAAAGCACTTGGCTATTCAAGCAAAATTGGATTTTGTTCCTTTGCATTTGGGGCAGCTGTGAGAAGGATGGGTTTCAGCAAAATCCAGTTTTTCTTGACTTTTGTTTTGTTTAGGAATTTGACTCATCCTATTTATATTAGCTTTTTTAAAAAATGAAAATTGTTTCAAAGTGGTGCTTTCAGAAGATTAATTTAAACCAGGCACCCAAGTCACTATTCCTGACTGAGTGGATATGTCACTTATTTTGCTGGTGCCTTGGTTTTGTTTGTTAGAAGAGCTCTTGAGGAGTGTTTTAAACCTGTTTTTGTAAAATGTCTAACTCCTACTTTTGCTTAGCATGCTGTACTTTTTTGAGGGGGTGGGAAACTCTAGAAGGGTTTTTTTATCAGCGGGTTTCCTTCCTGTGGAGTATCACTGAACCTGTGTCTCATTGATTTTGTTGAAAAAGCAGTAAACAGTCAATTAGCTAGGAAATACATGAGCTATGCATATTATTGGAAAGGGTTTACGTATAAGTATGGAAAGCATACTCTGATCTGTAGTATACAGGAGGCTGGAAACAAACTGAGGCTAATTTCTTAATTCAGGTATTTTCTGTATACAGTGAGTCCCTTCCAACTCCTAATATGCTGTGATTCTGTGAATTCTTAAAGTGTTGGTTGGATATACTGCAGATTGGAAAATGCAGTTTCAATGCCTCTGTTAGTAGTTGTGGGAACTTGAGCATACTAGAGTGAGTCACAGTCCATCAGGTCTGAGATACTTGTTGGCTATTGTTTAAGAAAATTATTCCTATGTTTTTCATTAAATTAATACAAGTTGTGAAGTATATAAGATAGGAATTTAATAAGAGTAAGATTAGGCAATGTGGTGATAGCTTTTGCCTAGTTCAGGAAAGATTTACATTTGTAGTTAAAAGTATAGAAGCACTAGAAAGTGAATCCAGAAACCCTTATATTTGCTGGTCTGTTGCTCATTCAAAGGGCAATTGCTTTCTTGTGGTATTATATTTCTTGCTGCTGCAAGAAAAGAGCCAAATGTAATTGTGACTCTACTGGCCAACAGATGTTTCAGAAACAGAAAATGATCCCCTGTTGAGCCCTTAATAAAGGCTTTCACCCAAAAAAAAGTTAAGACCCTGAAACCTTAATCTAAAACTCCAGAGCATTGGCATATGACCGAGTTTTTAATTCATGTTTACATTTCTAGTTTAGGAGAGCAGATGCCAGGGCTCCAGTTGGTTTGTGTGAGAGCTGTGTTATGCTTTATGAGCACAGGCCTCCACTGAGGCTAATGTGAAGCTACACTGTCCTGGGAGTTCTAGGAAGCATTTGTGCCTTGGGCACACACTAAACCACTGAGATTTTCCTAGAACAAAAAGGGCATGTGGGTTTAATATCTCCCTTAAGAGCTTTCTCTTCTTTAGATGACCATGTGCATTATGCATGCATGTAAGGGGTGTGATTATTATTACTGCTGTGTAATACTGATCTGATGGCATGTGTGCATGAAACTTTACAAAATGTGTAGTGTTTATACTCTCCAAGATTGTATTCTAACTGGAATGAGTATTAGGCAAATGGGTTAATGATTTATAGAGAGTAGAATTAATCAAATGTGAAGGGCTGGACAAAATAAAAAGTATTTACATTGCTGTTTTGTTGTGAGCCTGGAGAAAGTTTAGCATTACGGACATCAGAAGGTGTTCGAGCTGTGAGGAAGCTCTGGTAGTTGAGTCACAGCTGAAGAAGAAGCCAAAGATATTAGAAGGGCAAGCTATGGATTCCAGCACTTTTTGAAAAATATGTGAGAAGGTGCTAAATGGAAGAGCTTAAGATTTACACTTGCACTTGCATTTAAGCAGGCAAAAGCAAGATAAGTTTGTGTTCTTGTACTTCTGAAATTCTTTAGTGAGAGTAACTCATGGGAAATACCTGTTTATCTTGATCATGGCAACATATCACTTTGTGGTACCCATCTCTTGGATCTTCCCATCCAAACTCTTTCAAAGTAATACAAAGATCCATCATTTAAGTTATTCTTTAGTCTTCCTAGCTCTCTTGCTACCTGGCATTACTCACCACACAATCCCTCTGGTAGCAAAGACTTTCTCAAGGATGCTTAGTTTGTTCTTGCTAGGATATACCATACATTATTATTGGCAATGTTTTGGGGAGAGGAGAGACATCCTCCAGCCATCTGGTGTATTCAGGTAAATTAAATTTGTTCCAGTCCTGTCTTTAGCCCCTGGGACTTACTGGATCAGACACCTTTATTTGTTGCCATTCACCCCTTTGCCCAAGTCCAAGGGAAGCTGAGATACAAGAAAGAATACAGTCCTTGATATCGTTTCACATTTGAATTATATTCTGTGCCCATGAAAATACTGGTTTCATATGAGGTGTTTGACTTGTGTTTCCATGGATTTTGAAAGTCTTTAATCCATGTCTATGAGATCTCTGGTTCCCCAACAGAGTCAAGTAATTCCAAAGAATTTGACAGCTACCTGTGAATACGAGAGGCAGACATTTACATGTTTGTCTGAAATACCTGCACTGTATCTCTCCTTTAATGTACTTACAGCCTTTCTCCATTAACTGTGGGGTCACTTGTCCTTTTAACTGGTGCAGCGTGCCTCTGCCTGGCAGAACCAATTCCGAATTGCCATTTACCCATAACAGGGAGTCATTCACTACAGTCAGAAAGATGTATGAGCTAATCTCTCTGTGTCTTGGTGGAGATGAGGAGGGAGAAATTACAAAACAACCTGTTTTGCTGTCCATTTTCTCTTTTCCCAAACATTTTGTCTAGAAAATTGCCCAGCTTGCCTCTTTGGCTCCTTTTTTCTTACCAGACCACAAAGAGAAGTGGTTACTAAACCACTACGAGACATGGCACCGATGAGGCTGCATCTCAAATTCTGTGTCCAGTTTTGGGCCCCTCACTGTCCAGAGAAGGGCAACAAAGCTGGCAAGGGGTTTAGAGCACAAGCCTTATGAGGAGCAGCTGAGGGAGCTGGAGTTGTTTAGCCTGGAGAAAAGGAGGTTGCAGGGAGACCTTATCACCCTCTACAACTACCTGAAAGGAGGGGGTTGGTCTCTTCTTCCATGTAGCTAGACTTAGGACAAGGGGAAACGGCCTCAAGTTGTGCCAGGGGAGGTTTAGGTTGGATATGAGGAGGAATATCTTTACTGTAAGGGTTGTCAAGCACTGGAACAGGCTGCCCAGGGAGGTGGTTGAGTCACCAACCCTGGAGGTGTTTAAAAGATGAGTGGACGTCATGCTTAGGGACCTCAGAGGTCTTTTCCAACCGAGCGATTCTGTGTGTCTGTGTGTGTGGTCTAGTGGTGGACTTAGAGCTGGTTCGAAGGTTGGACTTGATGATCTTAAAGGTCTTTTCCAACCAAAACCATTCTGGGATTCTATGAGAAGCTCTACTTTGGTTAAATGGAGTGTGCTAAGAGGGCACCTCACCCTTACACCTTCAGCTTAGTTTGCAGTGATGTGAACAACAGTTTTTACATTGTTACTGCAATCTTCATATGCTGCCTTCCATTTCAGTACTGTAGAAACTTTCATGTTGCTGTTTTAGTTTGCCTCCAAGAATCGCTTTCTTTCTTCCTCTCTCCTTGGTTGTTTTAATGGATGGCTTATCAAAAATTGTATGTAAAATCCACCATTTGGAATGAATGACACACTTTTCTGATTAGATTATATCTGATGTAAAAGGTTAATCCCTGACACCTCAAATCATTGAATCTTTGCCACTCAGCAAAGTAGGACAGAACATATCTTTATGCTCTCTCCTTATTCTGTTGTGTATTTCCAAAGATATGATGTGGTGATCTGATGTGATGTCAACTTAGAGAGAGAGAGAAAGAGCGAGCACGCGCACTATTTCCTTTCATAAAGTGAAATTTGGAAACATAAGCAGAAAAATAGCTCTGCAATTGCTGCTAGAGTAGAATGTGATGGCCCATGAATGTGCAATGTGTTTCATGCTGTAATGTTTTTGTCATTTACCACAAAAAGATAACAACTACAGGAAAATATTTTGTAGCAGTTATCTATTTTTCAGTGTTGCTGTATTAGCTCCATCTGAGTTGTTTTGTACCACTTGGCACAGGAAAGTAAATTAAATATGGCACATATGATTCTGGCCTTTTCACACTTGGGAAAAGAACCAAAGCTAGGTTTATTCAAGCACCACTTCTTCCATACTCAGAATTGATCCATTCCTATGAGTAAGAAATCAAGCAAAGTAGGCAGGAGACCTGTATGAATAAGCAAAGAGCTTCTGGAAAAACTGAAATGGAAGAAGGAAGTTTGCAGAATGTGGCAAAAGGGACTGGCTAGTTACGAGGAGTATAGGAAAGTGTCCGAGGATGCAGGGATGTAACAAGGAAGGTTAAGTCCTGCTTGGAATTCTATCTGGCAAGGGACATCAAGGACAGCAAGATGGGCTTCTTTACATATCTTAGTAGCAAAAGGAAGACTAGGGAAAATGTGTACCCACTGCTGAATGAGATGGGTGCCCTGGTGATGGAAGATACAGAGAAGGCAGAGTTACTGAATGACTTCTTTGCTTCAGTCTTTACTGCTAAGGCTGGTGCTCATGAATCCCAGACCCTTCTGGTAAGAGAGAAAGTCTGGAGTAAGGCAGACTTTCACTTGGTTGAGGAGGTTTGGGTTACAGATCATTTAGACAAACTTGATACCCACAAATCCATGGACCCTGATGGGATGCTGAGGGAGCTAGTAGATGTTATTGCTAAGCCACTCTCCACCATCTTTGAAAAGTCATGGAGAAAAGGAGAGAGGCCTGAGGACTGAAGGAAAGCCAATGTCACCCCAGTCTTCAAAAAAAAAGGCATGAAGGAGGGCCCAGGAAACTACAGGCCAGTCAGCCTCACCTGCATCCCTGAAAAGGTGTTGGAACAGCTCATTCTGGGTGTTATCTTTAAGCATATGGAGGAAAAGAAGGTTATCAGGAGCAGTCAACTTGGCTTCACCAAGGGGAAATCATGTTTGACCAATCTGATAGTCTTCTATGATAGTATGACTGCAGGGTGATGAGGGGAGAGCAGTGGACATTGTCTACCTCAACTTTAGCAAAGCTTTTGATACTGTCTCTCATAACATCCTCATAGGTAAGCTTAGGAAGTGTGGGTTAAATGAGTGGACAGTGAGATGAATTAAGAACTGGCTGAATGGCAGAGCTCAGAGGGCTGTCATCAGCAGTGCAGAGCCTGGTTGGAGGCCCGTGGCTAGCGGTGTTCCCCAGGGGTCAGTACTGGGTCCAGTCTTGTTCAATATATTCATCAATGATCTGGATGAAAGGACAGAGCAAGTTTGCTGATGGTACAAAACTGGGATGAGTGGCTGATGCACCAGAAGGCTGTGCTGTCATCCAGCAAGACCTGGACAGACTGGAGAGTTGGGCAGAGAGGAACCTAATGAAGTGCAACAAAGACAAGTGCAAGGTCCTGCACCCCGGGAGAAATAATCCCATGCACCAGTATAGGTTAGAGTTGACCTGCTGGAAAGCAGCTCTGCGGAGAAGGACCTGGGAGTCTTGGTGGATGACAAGTTAGCCATGAGCCAGCAATGTGCCCTTGAGGTCAGGAAGGCCAATGGTACCCTGGGGTGCATTAAGAAGAGTGTGGTCAGCAGGTTGAGGAAGGTTCTCCTCCCTCTGCCCTGGTGAGGCCACATCTGGAGTGCTGTGTCCAGTTCAGGGCTTCCCAGTTCAAGAAGGACAAGGAACTACTGGAGAGACTCCAGTGTAGAGTCACTAAGATGACTGGGGGACTGTAGCATCTCTTATGAGGAAAGGCTGAGAGAGCTGGGTTTGTTTAGCCTGGAGGAAAAAAAGACTGAGGGGGGATTTTATTAATGGTCATAAATATCCAAAAGGCAGGTGTCAAGAGGATGGGGCCAGACTATTTTCTGTGTTGCCCAGTGACAGGACAAGGGACAACGGGTACAAACTGGAACACAGGAAGTTCCATCTGAACGTGAGGAAAAAATTCTTTACTTTCAGGGTGTCAGAGCATGGGAACAGACTGCACAGAGAGGCTGTGGAGTCTCTTTCTCTGGAGATATTCAAAGCCTGGGTATGATCCTGTGCAACTTGCTGTAGATGACCCTGCTTTGGCATGGGCGTTGGACTAGATAATCTCCATCAGTCCCTTCCAACTCCTACTGTTCTGTGACCCTGTGAAAGTGTAGCTGCTGTGCTTCAGTTTTTGTGTAGATAAGGGTTTGATTAATGTAAGAACTTCCTGGCCAAATCTTATGGATCAGTTTAGGAGAAGTGCCTATTTGGAGAAGTGAAAACAAGCCTACAAGAGATTAGTAGAACATAGCAATTGTACTGTCAGTGTTCACATGCTACATCTGATGTGTGCAGATAGCCAAGGAAGCTAAAGAAGAAAACATGGTGCAGTCGTGTGCATCAGCTTGTAGGCTGAAAATCATTCCGTTATTAGTATTTTATTTAGCACAAACCCAATTATCTTTTGAAAAACTTTTACCCAACATTAACCAGAGTGAGATTGGAGCAAGGAAACACCTGCTTTTGCTGTGTTTGTACCCTGCCTAACGTGAAGGGAGACTTGGTTTCTGTAGCCTTTCTGCACTGGCATGACGTATATTCTGAAGAGCAGCAGCGCAGGTAGATGGATAGAGTCCAGCAGCAGACAAACTGTTCTTTCCAGTCTTACATCATAGTAGATTTAATTGTTGATCATCAGGGCCTCCTCTTACTCCTTTAAGCATTTTTTCTCATATATTTAGGCTTTTAATCAATACAATGCAGAAAGTATAAGAACATTTTTTGTGTTTTCTTAAGCAAGATGCAGCTGCCATTTGACACTGATAGCAGTGATTTTGCAATAAATCCTGCTTGCATCCCTGAGATGAGTAGTTCTAGTAGAGTTTTTGTTATGAGAGTAACTAGAATTTATAAATGTTAAAACTTAAGAGAGGGAAAAGCTTTTCAGAAGAGAAGGAATCTGGATTTTAGTTGTTTGAGAAATAACCTGTTTTGTAGCTGCAGAATTGAGTGTAATCTGCTCATGGCCACAGGACTAGAACTAAACCTCTTATATTTTTTGAGAGTAGTAGTATTTTTAGGTGTGTAGCTACTGTATTAGTATGTAAATACAAAACAAGGTAGGGATTGAGCATCCTGACTTTGCAACAGCTCAAGCAACTGTCCTTGATTTGAGCAGAGAGGTTGGATAAGAGATTTCCCAAGGTGCCTTCTGTGAGTTATTCTGGGATTCTGTTTCTGAAGGTGTAAATTGGCTGGCTCAGTTCAGTGGCCAATTATACAGTTATTTTAAAGTTATGATAAGTACTGACTTTTCAGTTGAGCCCGTTATTCCATAGTCCTAAACAGCTTTTCATATCTCCGTCATGCAGACTTCAATATAGGAAAGATGAATATCAGTAGAGTCTAATACAGTTTTTTATCAAGTAAGAAACGGCATGGCTAAACATTATTTGGTTTATGTAATTTGTTCCTCTCAAATCACAAAACCTATAAATTTTTCCTCTGAATTGAATAAAACTGCCCTAGAAATTGCTGTTCACTCTACCATCATGCCACAAAACCCTGAAACAGGATTTGTGTCTGGATCTAAGTGCCTTTCATATATTTCTCCCAAAGACTTCTGCTTTTGACTAGTATATGAATTCTTTTTGCATGTAGCCTTCATTGATGGGAAGCTTAACTTGCATAACAGAGATATCCATATTAAGAATGAGATCCAGTTGGATACAGATCAAAGTATTGGAAATTAATTCAAAACTGTTAAGAGTTTAGTATATGCAATTTGGTAAAATCTATTCATTTTATTGATACTGCTTGATGTAGACAGTAATTGAGTATTTTTCTCTGCATAATCTATGGAATGTATGTCATTTTTTACCAGTCACAAAGTGCCAGGGCTATCTGTGTTAAAGGCAAATTTAACTGAATTTGAATTAGGTTTGGAGGTTGTGCTCTGACTTGGGAGTGTATTAAAAATAGTTTTGATGTGATTCATTTCATACCTTCAGGCAGTTTTACCACTGACAGTTATCTAAGTAACAGCTTTTTATTTATTTCTTCCAGTCCACCACCTTTTTTTTAAACAGAGGAAAACAACTTTCTGAGAGGGCATAATTTTTCATTCAGCTGAGATGGTTACCTCAACTTTTTGTTTTCTGTTTTGTGCACACTTAGCACAGGAGGCTCATCCTATGCAAATTAAGAGCTGCTTCCAATATTGAAGTCTAACTTAATGACTCTAGGAAGTGGATAGATTTTCTCTTTGAATTCACATCAGAGAATGACAACATTCAGCTGCAAATGAGAGATTATTATAAGATCATCATAAACTTTGACTAATAAATCTGCTGCAGCATCTCACAGGAGCAGGTTGTTTCTCTGACAGTACCTGTTCATGAGAGTAAGTATTACTTAAATATGTGACCTCTTGGACTGTTATAACATTGGGTATTCACAGCAGGTATTTTTAAGTGTGGAAATCTGACTCATAATAATTTACATGAGAATACATGAGAAGCTGGTGGCAAGCCTAGACTTGGAGCTCATCTATTCCTGTCTTCTGCATGTGAGCGGTGATGGTTAGGAAAATCTGCTTATCAGCCCCTTATCTTGTCAATTTGTGTGCTTTTTTTCCTTTCACATGTATTTCATCCAAAAGTCTCTTCAGTGCTATTCCTAGATAGTTTACCACTCTCTTTTTCATTTCACGGAGTTCTGTTTTAGAGCTGCTTGCATGATTCTTGTGAATTTTTACATGCTATCACTTCTGATCCTGGTGGAAGATGATCTGATTCTGCTGGGATTTAACCTTAATAATTACCCTATTCACACCACTGCTTTACCCAGTTATTTCAAGAATAATTAAAATGAGAGTATAACAGAACAGAAACAGAACATGCACCACAGAAAAACACTGTTTCTCAGCAGCAGCACTCTTCTTGTCTATTATTAATCCACTTGCAAGTTTCAGTTCATATTTATTCTCTGTCAGGTCTTGAAACTTCTTGCCAGAGAGTGGATTTCATTGAAGCTGATTTTGAAAATGCCCTGTTGCTTAGTGCTCTAAATTAGATGTGAAAAAAACCACAGAGTTCTGTAAAAATTGCTGATAAGCCTGAAGGTCTGGTCTTCGAAGACCAGTTTGATAGGATATTTGGACATACATGTCCCAGTCATAACTAGAAGCAATTATATGAAAAATTCATTTAAATTGAAGCCCTTCTTTCTTGATCCAGCGTGTTAAAGAAGACAGGGTCCATGTTTGAAATTCTGTAGGAATCTGGGGATCAGAAATTACCATCCTCTCTTGGTGCGCTTTCTCACACACTGTGACTTTGGTCAGATCTTCATGATTTCGTACATTCAGGATACAAAGATGTTAAACAGAAAGATGTAGTATACTGACAATATTCTGTAACTCCTTTATTGCTGTTGTTTATACAGAGCAGAATAGCCAAATTTCAGTAAAGGAAAAGTACAGTTACAGGAGTGTAACTCAAAGCCTCAGAGAACTGATAAACTGCTGTGATAAGAGTATGTATTTTCAGTTGAAGAGAGGAATTCCAGTACTGAAAGTGCATGAAATGACTCAAACACATTTTCAAAACAGGAGGTATTAAGCATTCAGAAAAGTTAATTGTTGAACATTAGTGTTTTTCAAGAAGGTTTTTAAGTGACTGCTGAATTGATAAATTACTGCCTTTCACTGAAGTGGGACAGGATTTTTGTTTTTAAATAACTTTAAATAATTGTGCTTTTTCTTTTTTTTTATGCTCTAAATCTTTTTGTTTATGAATGAAATATGGTGATGCAGCAAGATCTACTTTAATTAGCCTTTTGCAGCACAAGCATAGAACTACATGCCTGTGAATACAGGGAGCACATTCATTGCACCTGTTGTGCACATGTTTTATTTGCATGGTAACATAAAATAAGCAGAAATGCTGAGTTTGGCTCTTGACATGATTATATATAGTTTTCCCTTATTATTGAGATTCTCATACTTGATGGGACTAGGAACACATTATAGCATATTAGTGGGGGATTGCCTGAGATTCTGTTAAAACCTCCAAGTTTGCAGACATACTAAGCCAGGTTTAAATCTAGTGATGTTTTAGATACAAGTGGTTCTGTCTACGATATCTTCAGCTGCCATTCAATTTCTGATTAAATTGCAACTCATGATGTTTAATTATTTTATTTCACACAGGGTTATTTTTGAAATCAAGATTTGAAGGATTTGTTTTCAATTCCTTTTGTTGTAGGACGTGTAAATGCCACTCAGAATACAGCCTCAGATGCGTGGGAGGCAGTGAGAAAAGCACTAGGGCTAGGTTTGGAATCTGATTTATTTCAACTGCAGCAGGACTGGTTTAAGCATATGTCAAACACCTGCTGCAGCTTCCTTTATCAAGAACTTTGTTTCAACCCTGGAATGGTGTATTTAACATAGGTGATTTTGCTGTGAGGTGAGGTGAAGCATCCTGCCTGTCTAGACTGTGAAGAAGAAAGCAGAATTGCAGCAGAACAACTGGCTCCTTAGTGTCTCTGAAATAAAAAGTTATATGGAACTTTCCTAAGGCTACACATTTATCTTCAGAGTTGTCACAAAAAATCTTTAAATGTGCTTTGACTGGCTAAAACAATATCCAATGGGCATGAGGAATTTGCCTGCTGATCAGGATAGATAGGAATGAGAAACCATCATGGAGATATTTTCTGAAAAGAAAGTGACTGTGATGCTTTCTCCAGACAAGAGAGCTTGTTCAGTGTCAGCTAGAGAAGCAGCTTAGAGGCAACATGGTGAGTGCAAGTGCTGAGCCTCTCCTTGGACCAGTACAGCAACAGTTCAGGCACCTCAGGCTCAAAGTTTGCATCTATTGGGCCTAAGGCAAACACAGGCTTTCCATTCATGATCCAGAAGCCAATAACGTGAACTATTGTGCAGCCCGGGAAGGGGCTTCCTAGGCCAAAAGACTGACAAATTGCCTAGACATTCACTGGGTAGCGACATCATTTAGCTTTGAGGGTAAGGAAGGAATTTAAGGATAAGCAGAAAGTTTTACTGAAGGAGGCGATGTTTGAGAACTGCAGTTACTATTGTTTTTCTAGTCTGCTTTGTCTACTGTCATTGCATGGTTTCCTCTCTGCTTTCAGTAATTATATGAATAGTAATGATTTAATCCTTTCAGTCTTCAAAGAGCTGTTTGAATAATAATGAGATAATCCTCCTGACCCCTGGAGAGAAAGATAAGCATTATTAAAAATAAACAGACTTTCTCCAGAAAAGATATTTGACAGCAGCACTGAGGGAAAGGAGAAGTTCATTCCTGAAATTGGTGCATGTCATTAGCCCATGTTCTGTTTGGATGAGTAACTGTTGATAAGGGAGGAAGAGTGGGGAGAAGAGCATGGTGATGCAGCAGGCCAGGGAGATGCCAAACCTCAGTGGTATCTTCACAGTCCCAGGCAGCAGTTCACTTAGGGTCTGTGCCATTGGACAGCTCAGGGGATTTTCGGGATTTTCTTACTCTTGCCTTCATGTCTGCTTTCCTCCTACTATTTTAGAACCTCCTAGTTTTCTCTTGCCTGAAACTAGATCATGTATTTCGTGCTAGGACTTGTATGTTTTTACAGGTTTTGGCATACATATGCCTTGATCCTGATAAAAATTCGAGATCCTATTGTGGTGGTGGTGTTTCACAGACAGATTTTCTCCCTGTGATGCTACAGCTGGATGGCATCTTGGGTTATTACAAGGTGCTTTGTTGTATCAGCACTTTTCTGTTCTCCCAGTTCTTTCCAACCTGAGTGATCTTGCTCAAGGTTGAAAATATAAAGCATCAGAAGCACGGTAAAGAAATATTGGATACTTATGCTCTCACCTAATGCTCAGATCCCTAGTGAGTGATGCTGATTCTCAGTAGTTTCTTGCTTTATAACTGCTTTGTGTTGTGACACAATGATCTCAGCATCAGGCCAGTTCTTTATTTGCTTTATACCAACACATCTTCAATGTCTCTAGTGATGTGGCATCAGCTAGCACCAGAGGAGGTATGATCAAGGGTATTTGTGCAGTTGAGTGTCAGTGTATTTTCTGCATGAAGAAATTAGAAGTTATATGCATGTGTGATTACTTACAGGGCATTGAAGGGAATCTCATACGAATTCAATATATGAAGACAGGCACTATGAAAAACATGAACTCAAATCTGTTTTGCCCTGGGTATACAGTCTTGTAGACGTCTGTGGTACAGAAAGGTATTCTCATTCCTGGTGTACAATTGGAGGATCTCAGCTCTAGTGATTCATTTGGTGTATCTCATTTCCAGAGGAATATGAGTATTGATCTGTGCTATTAAAACATATCATACTTCTATTATTTTATAAGCAGTAACTGCATACAAGGACAACATAATAAACTGTAAAATGTATTCCAGTTCACAAAATTTATCAGTCTATTGCTCTGTCCAGGGTGACCATTATCAGTTATGGTCACTCCTGTGGAAAGCTGGGGAGATGTGTATAAGTAGTAGTGTATATACATTACAAAATATGTCTTCTCTGTAGACTCTCGCTACAAATTCAGTGAGGAGCAAAATTTCCCCAATTGACCTCCTTTCCTTTCTTCACTTTTCACTGTTAGACTCTGTCTTGAATGTGGTATATTATGACTAATGACATTTCAGTCATGGATTATTATAGCAAAACAATGCATTCGGTCGATAAGATTTCATACTGTATATATCTGCAGTGTCAGAGTGTAATTATCTGCTAGCTTTCCAGAATTCACTGGAATAAGGACTTAAAATCTTTTTTCTAATTTTTTTTCTTTCCCCTGCTCTTTTTAATATAAATCCTCTGTGGAATGTGAGGTTTCAGTAATGACTCACCGGGGCAATGAGATAGCAATCTCAGACACGGTAATGTGATCCAGAAAAGGTCATACACTGGCTTTCATAACAGGATTATTCATTCATTCATTAAAAATTAAAACACATGTGAAAGCATGTGATGCATTCAGATTGACAAGTATTGGTGAATACTTTCTTGTAGTTTCTTAAGTCCTGATCAATTTGTGTGAGATGAAGTTACTCCAAGTGAAATCTTGTATTACTTAATGGCATTTACACCTAAAGTTAGTTAATTGTTCCTATTGAAGACAAGCATGTATGGCAGAGCTGTAAGGAGGAACGCAGTGTTTCAGAATCATGGCTGTCTCTTAATGGAGCAATGGTTTCATTTTTGGAGCTTTTAAGTCTTTGCAATGAAATTATATGTACTGGGTTGGCCAAAAAGTAATTGTGTTGTTTTTTTCTGTGAAAGGCAAATCTTTTATGGGAAACAAAAACTTTATTAAACAATATAGTGTCCATTTTGTTCAATAGCCTTTTTCCATCTTTCAGCCAACTTCATGATTCCACGCTCAAAAATGGTTTTACATTTTTATTCTAAGAACAGTTCCAAGAACAATTTGATAGCCTCATCAGCAGTGAAGGTTTTACCATTAAAGGCGTTATGTAAAGAACAAAACCAATGGTAGTCTGGTGGTGCCAGGTCTGGCAAATATGGTGGATCTGGTAACACATCTCAGCCAAGCTGTAACAGCTTTTGATGAGTCACCAAACTTGCATGTGGTCTAGTGTTGTAATGGTGAAACACAACACCTTTGCATTTAACCAGTTCTGGATGCTTCTGTTTGATGGCATCATTTAATTTATCCAGTTGATGACAGCACATGTCCAAATTAATGGTCTGGCTCCTTGGAAGCAATGCAAAATACACAAAACCTTTGAAATCCCACCAGACCAACAGCATCACCTTCCTTTGGTGCATATCTGCTTTTGAAGTGCTCTGAACTGGTTCATCATGCTTGCTCCACGATCTTTTTATTTTGTCATAGATGATCCATTTTTCATCACCTGCTATCATACGTTTCAAAAATGGGTAATTTTCTTCATATTTCACAAGATTATCAGCAATTTCTCACATCATTAAACGCTGACTGGATTCAATCAGTGCCTTTATTTTGTTGTTATCAACCTCAACTGGCCTTCCTGAGCGTGGTGCATCTTTAACACCAAAATCTCTGGACCAAAATTTAGCAAACCAATTCTGACACTGCTGTAGCCTTAAGACATCTTCACCATATACATCACATAACTTCTTATGAGCTTGCACAGCTTCCTTTTCAGAGTAATACAGCAAAATATGATGAAAACATTCCTTTTGATTTTTCCATTTTGAAATCAACATCAAATAAATAATTGTTAACAAAATTGTGCACTTTCCTTTCCTAAAACACTCTTGAAGTGTCAGCTGCCAAGTTACATAATGAATTTGTGGTTCAACATGAAGTTAGTTGCATCTCAAGATATGTATGTCCATCTATTAAAAAAACCTGCAATTACATTTTGGCCAACCCAATAAAAGAAAAATATGAAGTTCTATACTATTTCTCTCTTTTTACCTAAAAGTTGGTAGCTTGTTAATTGTACTGTTAATTTTTATTTTTTTTTTAAATGAAGTCATGCAGAAAAATCTATGTGCTCTGAAGTCTTGTGACATAGCTACCTATGTCAACCTGATAACATTACTGTTTTTTCTTTGATGTCCCATGCTAGAATGCAGCTAGGAAAGGACTGATTAGTCAGAGCAGAATGTGCTACTATAGAATTAAAACAGCTGTAACAGAGTACACAAGGAGGCTTTTCTACTCTACTGTATGGCTCCCTTGGCCAATATCAGATGCCTGTGAAAGGACGTAAAAATACGGTGAGCATATAGTAGCAGTCTGTGACTTAGAGTTATCTTGAGTCAGAGGTGATATTTTTGAGGTTAATAGCCTTCAGTAGATTCTTTCTTATGTGAATTTGCCTTATCATACTTGGACTTAGGTCAGCTTCTGACATCCACAACAACCTGAGGCAGGGAGTTTTACGGTCTGACAAAACAGCATATGAGGAATTATCTCCTGTTGCTGATTCTGAATCTAATGTTTGATAATTTAATTGATGCCACATACTACTGTTATTTTAAAAGAGCAGGGAAGTGTTTTCCTTTTCACTTTTCAGCATGTTGTTCATTTTATGGATCTCCAGCATATCTCCACTCAGATCTCTTCTAGGCTAGTCTGTACAGTTGTTTCATGTGAGGACTTAGTATGTGCTTTGGAGCCTTCTTACCACCCTTTTCTGTAACTTTTCTAGTCATGGGATGTTAAGATGAGAAAAGAACTACATGTGGTATTCATCAAGTGGTTGTGCCATGAATTTAAATAATTATGTAATTAGTCTCTCAGTTTTCTATAACTTTCCTAATAATTACCAACTTAGGACTTGTTTTTTTCCTCTCTATAATAATAACTGCCTCCCATTCCCACATTGCTTAGAACTTTATTGACCTGATTTTTATTTTTGTTGATGTAGAAATATGGAAGTGACAGGATAAACTTTGAGGTAAAGACATCAGTTACTGTAAAATTTTGCTAATGTAACCAAGTTATATTTGAGGCCATAACCTTGATGAATATCATAAAGAATTTAGAACCTGTTTACAGTTCAGTGTTCTAACCAACTTCTGTTGTCCACAAACTGAGTTGCAAATCAGGTTGGTTTTATAATCAAATGTAGATAGAGCTGCATTGTACTTGCACATTTGCAGACAAACAAGATTTTTATGTTTACTTTTCTTTAATTGCAGGTATTTATGAGCCGCCATTTTTTGTATTATTGTAGTGAACCTACCCTGGATGTGAAGATTGCCTTTTGTCAGGTGTGTGTTCCTTACAGGTAAAACAAGGTACAGTATATACTTGTACTTATTTTTGCAGTTCATGCCATAATAATAGAAGAAAATATAAAAGTGAATTTCAGCAGCTTACTGCGAGTAACTGGTTATAAGAATGAGAGCAAACACAAAAAATAGAAGAATGCATTACAAAAATTATGTTTCTATTTATTTTGGTTGCTGTAGTTTGCTCTTAATGATTTTAAATTTTGTTCTGCTAAAATGTCAGCTAATGTTCTGAGATTTATTTTTTTTAATACTAAGAGTTTGCAAGCAGGAAAAAATGTTGGCTGTACTTCCAATAAACTTAATGATAAATTGAACAAAATAACTATACATACACAGCTGCTTTTATGGGAATATGCAAATTAAAACTATTTTATCTTAGCCTCTGCTTTTGTGAGACAGAATCTTTTACATTGTAGTCCGCGACTACACTTTTCTGTCCCTTAGTGTCCCTTTTCTGTCCCCTTTACTAGAAGTGAAGGGAGGATAATTGAAACTATGGGGTTTGTATAGTCTCCAGTTGAACACAATGTTCTATGCAAGTTCTTGACTCATGAGGCTGCACTGTAGCCAATTCTGTATTTCTAAATCACTCTTGGAATTGTTTGGTTGCAATTCTTGCAAGTCTACAAAGCTGAAGCTAACGGTGAGATGAATCAAAACCTATATTGATTTGTCCAGTTTTTGGTTCTCTTCATTAGATTTAGTTAGAAACCCAAACCTATATGCATGTTTTTTCCATCAAGAATGAAATATTACTTTTTTTGTTCACTGCTCCTAAACAGTGCTTTGTGCTTTAATCCTGTCTGTTCATAATTTTTTGGATGAGATCGGACACCAGTATCTAGCTAACTGGAGGGACATTAGGGACATTCCTCATTTTTTAGAGATGAGAACAGTGCTGCATTCTTAGAATTGGAAATATGGTAAACACTATTTTTTCCCTTTATATTACTTATGGAGTCCAAGTGAGTGAAAGTACAAGTCTAAAAAAGAAAGGGCTATTAGTTGTATGTAAGCATTTAACACAAAACAGTAACAGATGTTGGAGTTTTGTGTTTTTTAACAGGAGTACTAAGTATTTGTTCTGCTGAGAAGGTTGGCTCTGCACTTAGTAAATCATCAGCTCTAGGATGAGTTTTGGCTATTTAATTTGATGATCTGTTTAAGTGTCTTCTCCGTCCTTTTTTATCTTCTGTTCTTCATATGCATGAGTTTATCTGACTTGCTTAATTCTTCTATTGTTTTTGAAAGAAGAGAGGATTTTGGAAAACCTCGTATTTTTTTACAGAGGATACTTGGAAAAGAAAATTCTGAAAAAAACTGCAAAAAATGGGTTTTCCTCAGATTATATGAAAAAGAAATTATTGATAAAAAGTTACTTTCACTGCAGAATACAGTTTTCTACACAACTCCACTTGCCAAATTTCCTCTCCCTTGTACTTAGACCAAAGCAGAGCTGGACAGAAACATTTCTACTTCACATGTGCAGGGAAAAGGTACTCTTAATCATTCTTTTTATGTTCAGTGCCCCTTTATTCTGGACATAAATCAGTGTGTGACCATGTAAAGCCAATGCTTTCTGTCACTGCACTCCTGGTTCTTGATTTAGACTCTAGTCTAAAACTGCTGCTGTAATTATTCCTTTGCTGTTACCCTAACTTAATAAAAGATGTTCAGAGGCACATATAGAATCAAAAGTAGTTACAATGTTTTTGTTAAAATAGATGTGAAGAATTTAGCAGCATTTTGGGTGAATGTTCATCACTGAATAAAACTGGTTCTTGTTTAATGCCTACAGCAGGTACCCAAAGAGGAGTCATCCAATAAATACATGCAAGAGATACTATACTGACATTGCAGGAAATGGCATTTTATGCTTCAAGCACTTATTGCACAAATACTGTTTCAAGGTCTTCAGATCTTCAAATTTATTCCTCTGAGGATAAAAGCTGCTTCAAGCTTCATTCATTTATTCAGGCTTTAATTTATTCTCTCCATAAAGATAGTCCCTGATCCAAATAAAAGTTAAGCACATAGTTAGCATTACATACAAGAACAGTCAGACTTTAGCTGTCACGGATGCCATTCATCTGTATTGCATAGGGCAGGATATGGATTATCATGGAATGGTTTGCGTTGGAAGAGACCTAAAGATCATCCAGTCCAACCCCCTGCCATGGTCAGGGACAACTCCCACCAGACCAGGTTGCTCAAAGCCCTTTCCAACCTGGCCTTGAACACTTCCAGGGAGGGGGCATCCAGAACTTCCCTGGGCAACCTGACCCACGGTCTCACTACTACTAGAAGATAATTTCTTCCTAATATCTAATCTAAATCTACCTTCTTTCAGTTTAAAATCATTACCCCTCATCCTATCACTACACTTCCTGATAAAGAGTCCCTCCCCATCTTTCTGTAGACCACCTTTAAGTACTGGAAACTTGTCTTGATGCAGAATGTCCTATAATTATGTCTTCTATCCAACAGGAGATTAATTGGTATTCATAAGCCATGAACAAGCAGTGACCTGTATTTTAGATTTCTAGGACTAAAGTGATACTTTATAGTATCAAAACCTGTCTATTTCTAACAAAAAGTGCAATTAAATTATTTGGCTCCTTAGTCTTTACTTACAAAAGGGAGAATATTTTCATTAGCTATTGTCTTCACAATGAATACTCTAATTATATATTGTATTGAGAAATCTAATTTTTTAACACTTCATCTGTACTGTTTTTATGTGCCTCTTCTTTACCCTTCTTTTTAAGCAAAGCCATGATGTGCATTGGTGTATAGCATTTTGTGTAGTCAGTCTTCTTGCTGCCCTGCTTGCATAGTCTAAGAAAGCTTTTTAAACAGTACATAGTATTTCAGTGTAATTCCAGTTTCTTGAGAAGTGTAAGCCATTTGAAATATACTGTAATATCAATATATGCAATAAATAAAGAGGAGCTGTTAATCCCATCTTGGCTCTCCTATGCTCTTAATACAGTGTGCGTCTATGTTCCCTTCACTACTGTTGATAAATTGAGTGTACTTTTCATTTGTTAGTGTTGCAATGTTTTGGCCAACTATTAGTGATCCCATTTCTCTTTCCTAATCTTAATTGTATCTTGCTTCTTCCCATGTTATTGCTTCTTTTTCAGATCTAGGGCCTCAGAACAGATTAATAAAAACTGCAGTATTCCATCTCTTCCTGTTTCTCCTGCGAGTTAAATGTGGCTGCTGCCATCACTTTCATCTGGTTTGGACAAAATTCCACAGTGTATCTTTGCTAGTTTCCTATCCCTGAATAAGATGTTTCCAGACATCTTTACCTTAGTTTTCTCACCTACTCTTAAATCTTTCTTTTCTGTATTTTTGGCTATGTTTTCCATTTGGATCATTGATTAAGTTCCTGTCCATAAACCACCTCACTCTTAAGGAATCTTTTCTCTCAGCGTTTCTTGATCAGCCTTCTCATCCTTACCTTCTCTGGTATGATGAACAGGGTTGGATATTACCTATGTGTCAGTCATCTGGGGAATGAGGAATCTTTTTGCATTAGATGTTTTGTTGTACAAATACTTGCATAATGCTTATGTCTTGAAGTCTGGCCTGGAATGAAGCAGACACTTTGTGTCACAGTGACTTCTGAGCAACGTATGATACCACAGTTACAAACGAACTACAAAAATTTTGTGCCTGTAAGAAAGAAACTATTAAAAGTAGCTAAATCTTAGTGAACACGAGGAGAACAAGTGAAAAATATGTAAATAGTCCTTCGCTTTGTGTTTTGAGAAGATACTGATGAAAAGGAAATAAAAGGCAGACCTGCTGCTTCTTGTGTCATCACAACTAGGTAAGAGGCATTTGTAAAGGTCCTGGGTTTTTGGTGTTTTAGTTAGAAGAGGTTAAACAAGGACAGCATGTTTGAAACAAAAACAAAAACACCCCCAAAAACCCCAAAACAAAACACAGCAACCAACACTTACGAATATTGTACCCATCTAATAAGATCTGTTTTAAAATAGAGTGAACAAGGCCAATATAGTAAAAAGACGAATTATTAATTGATCAAGGTTAAGCAATTTGCAAGGGTCAGTTGGCTACTTGAAAGGCTGACTCTGTAAAGGAGAGTAGATTGTGTGTAGGGGCTAGGGCAAGACTGCTGGAGAGAGATTAAAAGAAGACAGAGAATTAACCTGTGTTAAAAAAACCACTCAAAACACACTAAAATCAGGAAGATGGGGTGACTAATATAATCCTTACAGAATGGGAATGAGAGGGAAGACTGGGGAACTGTGGTGTGATGTGGCTGATGAAATAAAAATCTGTAATACTACACCCAAACACACACACACACAGAGTGAATAAATTTGCTATTTTTTGTAGGAGATTTGATCACTATCTATGGACTTTGAGTTCAGGGAAGCCAGAATAAGTTAGAAATCTTGCTTTATGGTGAGAAAAATAGATAGAATTTCTGCCATAAATGTGGCATCAACAGAAGACACTATGAAAAATAATTCAGTAAGTCTTTCTATGCAAAGATACTTTATATTTCTCAAGTGGGGGCTTCTGTGGCCACCCAAATTTATACAGCAAAACCTATGATGGTTAAATCCAAAGCAGGGAGTTCAGTAAACGTCTGTTCATCCCAGAATTCTGGCACTTCAGTCTTCTGAGAAAATTACAGCTGTACAAGTGAGAGGATAGCCATTAAATTAAAAGCACTGTTGATGTAGCAGATGCACATAGGTGAACAGGGCTTGCCTGTGTGTACATTTTTGGAACTGGCAAGAAGAGTCTTAGGATTTTACCGTATTTCAGGGTTTCAATTTGTATAATATCAGCATCTGACTTAAAGTCAAATTGTAGCTTTAAGATATTATCCTTTCGGATCCTGAGAGAATCAAAGGCATCCACCTCTGAAACATGCTGTGCTCCATACCAGTCTTTGTCTGAGATGCTGTGGAGACAGTGGGGGCCCTCAGGGAGCCATTGTGACTGCTGGCTCAGAACATCCCTCTTGCATCCTGCTCATCTCTGGGCAATGTGCCAACTGCAAATTAGTAGTCTGCCTTTCAGTCTTCTGTCTGATATTTTTTTCCTCACCTGCCTTCACGTATCTGGAGTAATTTAGTTGTTTTCAGTAGCCTTAAATCATATCACCCTTAAAAGTTGATGTGTTCCTGTAGGCATTTCTATGTGCAGACAGGGAAGGATACTAATATTGAAGTAAAGTTTCCCCTCAGCTGCTCCCTGCTAACAGACTCAATGACAGCACTCATTGTCTTGGAAATGTAAAGGAGAGCAATTTAGCTTTAAATGCCATTAGGGTGATCTGTATTTATAAAAGCTAAGATATATGACATACTATGCTGTAAGAAATGGTGGTATTTTGGGCTGGTATATGGTGGCATAGGAGGAATGGTGTTCAGAAACAAAAGGTCTGACAGTGAATAACAGTAAATATAGTTATTTTATGGGCTAGAAATGGACAAATAAACAGGAATATTGGGAAACAATTCACCTCATAATACGAAAAATAGCATCATTTTTTTCCATTGGGATTTTTAACCCTCTGTTTTGTTCTCTATGAAGTAAAACAAAAAGAAAAGGAAAATAATGCAACTTGTAGCTGTGTGTGAGGCATTATTTGAGTTTCACAGAATTTTAAAATAATTTTTCTTTGAAACAAAATATGTGTTCTCCAAGCATTTAGTAATGGTGAGAGTATCATTTTCCTTCATCTCAGACGCTTAACAGTTCATTTTATTTTCTTCTGCCCAATTGTTGGGGTATTATGTTAGCGTCATTGAGGATATGGCTATGCATTTAATGTGTGTTTATGGCTTGTGTGGACCCAACAAGGATAGCTATGTTTTCAGTACTGAAAAACTTTTCCTTCTCTTACTCTTTAGTTTCTCCATATGAAGGAAAGAGAATGGCATTAGGGGTGTGTGAGAAGTTTTCAATTAGTTACTGGCAAAGAAAATAATGGTGCATGCAATTCATGCACATGTGAAATGAAAGTTAAGTTCCAGTCAGAGCTGGACAATGTAATTACATTGTCCAAACATTTATGGAAACCAAGAACAGATGGCACTCAAATGCATACTTTGTCTCTGAGGAATAATCTTTCACGTTCCACAGAGGTCTGTGAAACTAGATAAGTTTTGTTCAAAGCAAAAAGGAAGCAGAAATTTGCTCTTACTTCACACCTGCAGTGTTTACTATTACAGTGGGGCCTCAGTATTATAGCTTGCCCAGGTTCATTTGAAGTTCACCTGAAAATTTATTAACTTGGTGTAATTAACTTTTCTAGAAGACCTGTGCAAAACCTATGCATCTTTACTATGATATCCTAAGAAGTAAACCTGATAGACATGTGTATGTAAACCCTCTCTTTCTCCTGCTAATTCTTAATGAAGTGCTACTATCTAGTTTCTTAAGATGCTGGCATCAACCAAATTTGGAAGAAGGTTTTTGTTTAGGTGTGTATATGGAAGGACATATACTGGAAATTCCTAGCCCTGTGTTCCTTTTTGCTGTCAGATAAAGAAAGTTTTAACTTAAGCTGCTTGTACAGAAATTGTAAGCATTATACAGTAAAACCTAAATCTGAAATATCTTGAGGAAGGGGGCAAAAAGAAAAGGTGGGGAGATATTAACTGCTATACCAGTGCCAGGGCTTCTGGAAGGGGTTTGAGTGAGCACTGAGAATGCAACAGAACAAGACCAAAATGTGATGTGTAGGTTTCTTAAAGATCGGCAGTGTGGGTTTGAAGAATTTGAGAAGAACCTTTTAGGCAGAGATTGAAACTAAAACTAACATTGAAGTGCTCTGTTAAGAGTATTCATTTCTTTGTTAAGGTCAAAGCATTTTTAGTTGAATTTTAGAGTGAAACAAAACCACCATTTCATTGTCTTCATTTAGGAAGTGGCTGCTGTATCAACTTGAAAGTGGTTCATGATTTGTTTACATACCGTCTTGGTTTGGAGGTCTGATCAAACATGATTAATCCAATAGCGCTGTTAATTCATTGATTTAGGGATTTGATTTAAACTATGAACATGACAAAGAGAATTATATCTTTCATCTTCTGGTTCTTATGAAAGTGAGCAGTATGTTGGACTTAGTATGGTTATTGTGTTTTAATTTTGCTTATTTCAGCTTTGGTAAAAATCAGCAGAATGTAAAAAGCAGTGGTTTTCATATTTTTCTAGCAGTGTGGGTTTAAAGGGAGGAAGCAAATTAGTAGATGACCTGGAGACTGTTTGTGTTGTCCACAAAGCTGAAGTGTTTGTCACTCAGAGGGAGCATTCTGCTTGGAGTGAACTTCAAACCAAATCAGCCCGTCTTGAATCTTATAAGTGTTTCTTGGTGTTGGTCTGTTCTATCAAATCTTATGGCTCACAGATTCTTAAGTAGACAGATTTAGAGAAAAATATTAATCTAAAAAGAAAATAGATAAAAAATCATGAAAAATAACAGTCTTTACCTTTATCACTCGCGCACAGTTAGGAGTGGATTGTCATAGGAGCAGTCTGTCTTACGCAGAGGAGAGCTGCTCATAGCTGCTCATAAGGACACTGCTGTGTTCTGACCAGGTCTTACCACTTGTGATATGCTGGGCCCCATTGATCAACATCACTTTAATTGCTGCTGAAGTGATTGTGTACGTTAACTATCCACATAACTGAGGTACTACAAATTGGTTCTCCTGAGCTGTTTTAATTTACTTTTAAGACATTCTTGGATTTAAAATAAACACCTGCAGGAACTGCAGTAGTTTGGAAATCCAACTATAGGCAGCATGGGATTCCTAAAGTCAGCAGTTCATGGGGTCAGTCTGATTTAAAAACAAGTAATTTTGATGTGTACAGGATTATAAATGTAGAGTGACAGAGTATCTTTTCCCATGTAGCTCCATACCACATGATGAACTGTGGGGTAGCTCAGGAGTGAGGATGCAAACAAGTCGTGGCAGGCGTGGCTCAACCAAGTCTTAACACAGTCATCTGCCTTGTTTAAAAAAGTCACTGTATCTCTACTTCCAGAGGATCTGGTTATGAGTCAGGCTCACTAAGGAATACAATTATTATGCTGACACTTTATATAACATTGGTTTCAGAGTAACAGGTGTTAATGCTGAATATTGTCTGCATTGTTCTGATAATAACATCAGAAAAAAACATGCTGCAGATGTGTTTGTCTAGCCAGAGGGAGCTGGAATTATTTCCTGTATATCAGAAGCATATTATTAAAATGAAACCTCTCAATTCCTGTTCTGGTATGAATAGCTGAGCTAGACAGATTTATGTATCTCTCTTTATGTAGTGGAAGGAGTTTTAAGATTAAGGCTACACAGTGCAAATCAGATGCTGTGTGGAATGATGTGCTTTTAAGTTGAAAAAATAATATTCTCCAAATCAATTTTACATTTTTCCCTACCCCATCAAAATTTGACATAGTATTCCATAGTAACATAGCATGGTTGATTATCCAGAATTTGGAGAAAACAATTCATAATAGAGCAAATAAGTATGTTTAGACACACTGTTTCCAAGCACTGAAAATGAGTGCACAGGCAGAGAGGCACATGCAACAGAGAAGCTTGGGTTTTGCTTCTCCTTATAGAAGGCATTTGGAAAAGTCTTGACTTCCATAAGTGAATCAACAACTACTAGAGGACAGATCTCTTGTAACCGGTTCAACTTTTGCATTTTGTGCTCAGCATCATGTATTATAGAATCCTAATTGCAAACACTAAATTCTTATTTTATCTCAAAGTTATTATATACTTTGCTGCATATTCTTCAGGGAACTGAGCTCACTAGTTGTCATAAAATGATTATAATGTAACTTTTTGCAAAGTAATTCTACAAATTTGGGTGAACTTACAGCTCTGCAGTGCTAGCTTCAGTGCAAGCATTAGAAGTCTACAGTAACTTGTCTTTGTGTCAGAAAAATTAGACTTTGCTTAGGACTAATGCATTTGTCAGATCACAAGAACAACACTTCCATTCTTAGAAACTCAGAACATGGGAAGATCATAGAATCATAGAATAGTTTTGGTTGGAAAAGACCTTTAAGATCATCGCCTCCAACCATTGAACCAGCTCTAAGTCCACCACTAGACCATGTCCCTAAGCGTCACATCTACTCATCTTTTAAACACCTCCAGGGATGGTGACTCAACCACCTCCCTGGGCAGCCT